>NW_017306640.1:1106683-1165654 GCF_000935625.1 Nanorana parkeri | reverse complement strand
GGGGGGGGTGGGGGGTGGATAGACTACATAATTTTGCTCACTGTTTATTCTTTTTTTACATTTAAGTTATGGTACACAAAAATAAAATATTGTTTAAAGAAATACACTGACATATTCACTAATTAGATGACACTTCTCGAGGAGATAAGTTATTCTGCTTTATGCAGATTACAATGAACACGCAATGCATTTTGAGTCAATATGACTACACACACAAATTATACTGAACACACAATAAGAGTCTTGGATAGGCTGTGAAACATACCCAAACACATCCATTATCTTCACTGATGACAAATACCATCTCAATGTTCACCATATTAAGATAGATTGTATTTTTATTCAAGAGGATGGTTGGAAACACATGGAAGTTAAATGAAGGGGGCTTCCGGTTGAAATGTTGAATCCCCTATGCACTTTCGTTCTAGAATGAAACCGTATACAGATGTACTTGTATGGCTATGAGATATGGGATGTGTTCAAAATATTTTTTTATGCGCTGAATATTAAAGGAATGCAATCATACAAAAAACAGGTCTATGGACGTTGGAGTACAAGAACACCACAAGTTAGGTGTAGGCAGCCCCTTCTTTCCTGCCTGGACTGGTGGTCCCTCCCTCCTATAGCGGCCCCGAGGTCCTCCTTTCCTTCCCTCATTGGGATACTAAGAACTGGACGGAGCATTTCCCCTTTGGAGGACTGTCTCCCCACCTAGGCTCCACACAGGGAGCTATACCCTCAGTTAGCCACTCCACTTGGGTGGTGAGTAAAATTGGTATATGGTGGTGTAAACGGTGGTGGGATTCTCTCCGTTGGGTATATAAAACCCAGACACATGTCTCTGCATATTCTGTGCACTTTATATATTCAAAAAAAGACCTAATAGTTCTGTGGATTCATGCTAATTGAATGTATCATTATTATTTATTGTTAGGATAGGTCACAATCCCCTGAAGAAGCCAAGTTGTGAAACGCGTAGGGATTGGACATATAGAACATATTGATCTATAATGGTTATGTCTGAATATGTCTAGTGGGTTTATGCCTGGTTTAACCTTGTTTTTAATTGGTTGCAACTGCTGTTGCCCCCTCTTTTATTCAATGTTGTATGTATATTTGCATCATATGTGTTGTTTAAATAAAACATTATTTTCAAAAAACTTCAAGCCATGGTGTCATATCTCTCATAAACCCCAGTATTTTTTCCTGTTGTTTTGTAATTGATTATATTGTAGGGGGAGAGATCACACCTGGGGGGCCATTGGCCTAGCTACCCACAACTGTCTTGTAAATGAGTAAAGTATTAAACTATAATTCTGTAACATGAGAATAGTCTGTGGAGAATAGAGTGAAGTGCTCAGTCATAAGACAAAATTCTTCGGCATTTTGTGCTGGCTGTTTTTTTTTTTTTCCTATTTGTTTAAATCAGTTTTTTCTTTCACCACTAAGAAAGATTCACATAAAAGATATTCCATTGAGAGAAAATTAAAAAAAAAATTCCTGTATACCGGAAGGCGTGCAGATGTACAGTACATGAAACAATTGCTTGTAATGTAATCACTTTTCGGGAGGTTCGCGTTTCCGAAGGCTACTTGGCTGTATCCCAATGGAAACGCGCAACAAAACGGCCCAAAGTAGTACCTGTACCTTTTCAGGCGTGGGCCGTTTTGTAGCGTGTTAGGGACGGGCGGAAATACGCCAAGGTGGGAACGAGACCATTGAATACAATGGGATTTATATTTTTGAGCGCTTTGTAGAGCGTTCGTCGAGCGTAGAACGCGCTACAAAACGTTCAGGTGTGAACGAGGGCTAAAGGCTGTGACACACTGCAGGCGAAGCGAAGTGTTTGTTGCAACCTTCCACTTCACACCGCAATGCAGCTTGTCTACACTGTAGTTTGTACTGGATGTTTCCATGGTTACTTCTACAGATTCTGCTTGTCATGGATTCCTCTGCAGAGAGGTGAATCCAGGTAAGCCCTTAATGATATTTCTGCTTTATGAGACCAAATAATGATTATCCATTAAAATTAGGCTTCAATCAACAAAATTATGTGATTATAGGTAATATATCTGGATTTTAGCTTCCATCTCTATAGATTTCCTGCCTCAGCGGAATACCAGAAGATGGTGGATAAGGCCCATATACCAACAAAGGGATCAACAAGGGGTCTTTAATCATCTGATTCAGGAAATGCGATTGAATGATGAAGAAAGCCACTACTTGTATTTCCGAATGTGTAAAGAACATTTTGACAAGCTGCTGACATTAGTAGGACCCAGAATTCAGAAACAAAACACAAATTTCCATCAATCAATCAGTCCCGCTCAAAGGCTAGCAATCACATTAAGGTTTTTGGCCACTGGAGAATCCTATTCCAGTATTAGTTTGGCATTCCGCTGCGAGAGAACAACAGTAGGACAGATTGTCCCAGAAACTGCTGCAGCATTGTGGGATATTTTGTGGCCAATATACATGCCTATTCCAAACCAGGAAATTTGGAAGAAAATCTGCTATGAGTTCTGGGAGAAATGGCAGTTTCCCATGTGTATAGGTATGAAATGTCTAATACATTTCTTAAATCATCAATGTTTATGTATTCCAAATGAATTAATGTATTATTACAATTATAGCTGGAGATCTTGATTTGCCATCAGCTAACAAGATACCAGGGACATCCATCAGTGTTCCACCTGTTATTGTTGCTGATGAAGCATTCCCACTACTCAAAAACCTCATGAGGCCTTTTCCTTAAAGGGTTTACATCCAAGAAGCTCCTGGCCGGCCATGTATACACAACGGCCGGCCGGGAGGTAGTTAAAGAAGACCAAATCATTTTCAACAGGAGACTATCACGTGCTAGGCGTATCTCTAAAAATGTGTTTGGCATCTGTTGTGCAAAATGGAGAGCAATTTTGGATTAATTATACGTGCATCCAGATAATGCAGAAACTGTTGTAAAAAGCATTTGTGCATTGCACAACTACATCAGAATTGAGGAAGCTGCAATGGAACCCGACAGAAGAAGGTACTGCCCTGTTGGATATATGGATATAGAGGAAGGAAATGACAATATGATATCTGGACGATGGAGGCAAGAAGTGGATGCAGATCGTGTCCATGGATTAAGTAGGCAGGGTGCCAATAACTACACCAAAGCAGCAGATAAAATTAGAAAACATTTTGTGAAGTATTTGACATCAAATGAGGGCAAGGCACATTTTAAAAAAAAGTCAGATTTATTATACTGCATCTTTTAAATGACACAGTGCATGTCATAAAACACAAAACAGTTTCAAAACTTGAAAGAAGAAGTGCATGTCGCTACCACCAAACATTTTCCACACTTCAAAGAAGAAGTGCATGTCGTTACCAAAAAACAGTTTCAAAACTTTAAACAAAAAGTGCCTGTTGTTAATACAAAACCGTTAACACAATACATACATGTGTACAAATTATAACTGTTATAAATGATGCATGTTTAATGCAAGTAAAATGCGTACACATTCAAGCCAAGTGTATCAATATTCTTGCTCCTCATCGATTACTTTAAGGATTCGAATTTTAGCATTAGTTTTATTGTGCGGATTAAGCTTCTTAAATTCAGGTAAGAGACTTAACAGAAATAGCTCATCTTCATCTCTGGGTGCTTGGTTTGGGGGAGCAATAATCGGGGCTTTTAAAGCTTCCAAAACCTTTTCCACAGTGTTTCGCTGAACACGTTTTCTTTTTCCTGGAACAACAACATCTGCAGGAGTAGTAGTGCAATCTGAAAGCACATACAAATATTTTGCTGTAAACGCAATATTCTTACCCTGATTCTATTGCACTGTAACAATCCTGAATTTTAATTGACCACCAGCCTGTCATGTCAGAACACTGCGATGCTATTTCTGTG
This sequence comes from Nanorana parkeri, assembly GCF_000935625.1. Classification (NCBI taxonomy): domain Eukaryota; kingdom Metazoa; phylum Chordata; class Amphibia; order Anura; family Dicroglossidae; genus Nanorana; species Nanorana parkeri. The sequence goes on along the minus strand of NW_017306640.1, from coordinate 1,161,756 downwards.
CTGTGATACTCATACTCGCCCAAATGCTCCCGATGCCTAGCCCAATACTGGAACTTCCGGGATAAGGAAGCCGGCAGCTAATGCTGCCCGGCTTCCTAATTGGTTGGGAAGCCGTTCCAATGCTTCCTGGTGATGAGGGAGCATGGAGCCGACTTCCTGGCTAATCAGGAAGCCAGGTAGCGAGTAAGTACACGACGCTCGGCTTTCTTAATGGGACTTTTGGTATTGGTATTCGGTATCAGCGAGTATCGGGAAAAATATGCTAACTATTAGCCAATGCTATAGCAAGTTTACCTTTTTGGCTTTAAACAAGGGTTCAGGAAATGCAGATATTTGCTCACAAGCCATGCAGGATCTTCTATTATCACATCTGCTCCAGATCCAGATTTTTAGATATTTATCCCGTATGGACTTCCATTTGATAAGACAGGCAGGTTCTGCAAAATAAAAAAAATGAAATTTAACTAATTATGTTAAAACCGCCTAACTTGAGTAGAGTCGAGGGATGAGTAGAGTAGTCATGAAAATGCGTAGTATCGGCAACGATACCAATACTGGCATCGATATTAGTGCATCCCTAGTCAGTGCTGTTTTGGCAAAGGGGGATATACGTCATATATCGTGGGAGGTCAACATGTTATGGCTGATTTGTGTAAATGCCATGATTTAATTGTTTAATGCTAAATAAATATTTTATTAAATATTATTTATGTAATTATTACATAATTTAATTATTAAATTAAATACGTATTAGTGGTTGAGTTACTGTTGCCTTTCTATTAGCTTGAACCAGTCTGTCCATTCTTCTCTGACCTCTGACATCAACAAGGCATTTTCACCCAGAGAGCGCTCACTGGATATTTTCTGTAAAGCTTAGAGATGGTTGTGCATGAAAATCCCAGTAGATCAGCAGTTGCTGAAGTACTCAAGCCAGCCCGTCTGGCACCAACAACCAGACCTAAACCCTATTGAGCATCTGTGGGGCATCCTCAAACGGAAGGTGGAGGAGCGCAAGGTCTCTAACATCCACCAGCTCCGTGGTGTCTTCGTGGAGGAGTGGAAGAGGACTCCAGTGGCAACCTGTGAAGCTCTGGTGAACTCCATGCCCAAGAGGGTTAAGGTAGTGCTGGAAAATAATGGTGGCCACACAAAATATTGACACTTTGGGCCCAATTTGGACATTTTCACTTTGGGGTGTATTCACTTTTGTTGCCAGCGGTTTAGACATTAAAGGCTGTGTGTTAAGTTATTTTTAGGGGACAGCAAATGTACACTGATATACAAGCTGTACACTCACTACTTTAAATTGTAGCAAAGTGTCATTTCTTCTGTGTCGTCACATGAAATGATATCATAAAATATTTACAAAAATGTGAGGTGGTGTACTCACTTCTGTGAGATACTGTATGCATGTATGTATGCGAGATGTTGAAAGGTGATGCGAGGAATCTGACACTGAACTGTTGCCCTCCTGTTGTCTTGTACCCGTCTTGCCACTCTCCGTTCTGCCCTAACATTGACTAGTCGCTGACGGCCACAATTCGCACGTTCAGACCCAGATTTTCGGCTGACAGTCCAGTCTTTAAACACTCACTCAACAATCATCTCACGTTCAAAGGCTGTTAAATCGCGTTGTTTACCCGTATCTTCAGAAAAAATCACTACTACTGTCGTGGTAAACAACCTGCTTCCCTATTTATAATGGTCTGTCCCTCTAGCAACTTCAGCGCGAAATTATAGCTAATTTGCCTACAAACGTCAGGTGGTCATAATAATCTGGCCACTCAGTGTACATACATACATACACACTGTATGTGAGATAGGGAGCTAAGATTGTGAGCTCCTTGGAGCCAGGGACTGATGTGAATGTGCAACTATGTAAAGCGTTGTGTAAAATTGTCAGTGCTATATAAATACTTGTAATATATAATGATGAAAAGTTGGGGAGGGGTATTGTAACTGTAATGTCTTCCTTATATTGTAAGGCGCTGCACAGGCTGTTGGTGCTATATGAGGGCTGGTTCACACCATAAAGCATGCATTCCAGAGCATTCGGCCTCTGGAACGCAACCCAGCCGGCTCCCCACGTTCAGGGACGTGGCGATGCATTGAAGTCAATGGCACCACAGCCACACCTCTCAACGCGTGGCACATTAGTGCCTGCGTTCTGTAAAAATAGTGCTTGCAGATCGCGCAGGACTGGAACACAGCCACTAATTTACCACTAGTGCGGGCGCGTGGCTGTGGTGCCATTAACGTCAATGCACCACCACACCCCCTCCAACATGTGAACGCAGTGAGCCGGACAGAGTGCGATATTGTGCGTTCCAGAGCCCAACCGCTCTGGAATGCACTGTTTGTGGTGTGAACCAGCCCTAAATCCTGTATAGTAATAATAATAACAACAACTATGCCTTTAATTGCAACTAGCAACTAGAGCTGCAACAACTAATCGACTAAGTCTATTAAAATCGATGATGGAAAATGTCAACGTTTTCCATCATCGATTAGTCAGCTTTCGATTAGTTGCCCTTGTTCCCGGCTCCACACGGGCTGCACGCTTCATGCCTTACGCCGCACCTCTTCCCTGCCTCCCACTGCTCTGAGCTCCCTCCCTTCACTGCCCGCCGCCGAGACGAGCACGTCGTTGCAGAGACTGCAGCGTTGGGGGAACAAAGATCTCGGGGAAGAAAGTAAAGTTGCTTGCAGGTAAGACTGCCTGCACTTTCCCCCCACATGCTCTATAAATGTATTGCTGGGACTTGTTGTATTCCTCTATAACTGATGGTATATTGCGCTGTATATGTAACATCAGCTATAGAGGAATACAAATCCCAGCAATACATTATACACTGTATGTATATTGTATTGCTGGAATTTGCTGTATTCCTTTATAGCCGGTGGTATATTCTGCATTGCGCTGTATAATCATTATACAGTGCAATAATTTACCACCAGCTATAGAGGAGGAATACAACAAATCCCAGAAAATGCATTATACTATAATGTATCATTGCCGGGATTTGTTGTATTCCTCCTCTATAGCTGGCGGTATTCTGTGTATAATGTATTATTGCTGGCTGGGATTTGTTGTATTCCTCTATAGATGGTGGTAAATTATTTGTGTATCACTCAGCTGTAGATCCTCAAATCATCTCTGAATTGGTGCTGACACTGTCCTTCCTTCTGGAGGGTGGCTACTTATGTTCCCCATGGTCACTGTGTGTTCAGGGTTGTGAAATACCTATCGCCGGACGCCAGGGACATGCAGTTTCAGGCGCCAGCCGAGTAGTTTGTTTGTACATTTAGCTCTGCTTCGAACAGCCCTGGGACAAGTATTTTTTTTGTTAAATTTCCACACTCCTGGTGTTGTAAAGTAGTCACCACTCCAAGCTCCCTCCCGTAATGGACCACAATCTCAATACAAATTCGTATTCCATCACTGGAGCCCTTCTTTTTTTTTTAAATTATTTTTATCCGATTAATTGAACTTAATAATCGGCTAATCGATTTTGAAATTAATTGTTAGCTGCAGCCCTAATTACAGCTTCCCCATTGACTTCAAAGCATTTTGGCAAGATTTCAACACCTGAAACCCTCAATTATGGTCATCCCTAGTGGTAAGCCATAGTAACCAGTTTTTTAGTCAGCTGTGACTTCTGCTGGCCATGCTTTTCTGCACTTATCCTCAATGCTCCGCTTTACTTCTATTTCCAGTGTTCAGGTACAGGTTCCTGTACAATTTATGTATGCTTTCCTATCCGTATTCAGTAAAACACGAGCTGACTATAGAGAGAACAGCTTCCTCCACCCTCAGGGTACAACGCCTCAACTCTTCGTCATGAGCGGTCTGTACATGGCGTCAGGTCCCCTTCTCGCCCCGCCCACACAGAGACGGACTAGCAGTGTGGGGGATGCAGCAGCAGCGCGCTGATAGGTGGAGATAGCGAAGCTCCTCCCTTCCCATCCTCATGTACATGGTGTCTCTGAGCCGCTTTGAGACGAGTCAGTCAGTGATGAAGACGAGTGGTGATGATGACACAGGCGGCCGGATGCTGTGTGTACAGTGATACGGGGGTCATCTTATAGGAGGGGGGGTGTGGTAAGTGTTCCCAATACAGCCTGGTCTAGTGTCATGACTCATTGTCATGTGCTTTGTGTTATATCGTATACCCTGTAACTGACACATGGCTTCTAATGCCTGCTTTGTCACATCAGTGATGACACTTATTTTATTACATATTTCTGAACATTTGTATGGAAGTTTTTGCATGTGTTTCCAGCTTGTTTTATTATTCTAATTTTTAGCCAATGAAAAGCTAGTTACTAGGCAAGAAAATGTGTGTTATGTGCATGTTTGTGCGTTTTTCAGGCGCTTCCATTGAAGTCTTGGGGTCATAATACAGTCTCTGTCCCAAAGGATGCTCATGTACTTTTTTGAGCTAAAGGCGTTTTGCTACAGGCGATCCGGGGGCCATTGAAAACAATGGAATTCCTCTTGTTGGGGGTTGTAGTGCTTAGGCATTCAAAGTAGGGTTGCACAGATACTTTTCGAGTACCAGTGCCGATACTTGGCATTTTCATGAGAACTACCAGGGTTGCAGCTGGGACTTGGCTCTGGCGCTCCACCACTGTCCTGAAATCATTAGTCTGTATTGTTTTAGAAAAACTGTCACATGACAATAAACAAAAATGTATCAGTACTTGTACTTGTAAGTACTCGGCAAGTACCAGTACTCGCAAAACTGTTATCTGTGCATCCCTTTATTTATATTGATAAAAACAAAATCGTACATTAAAACAGAGATGTACAAATCCCAGGAGCTCCGTGTGCTCCTTACAAATGACAGCTGCCTCCTAATTTTTGAATTTTTCTCTAGTCTAGTCTTGGAGCTCAAAAGTATCGGTACATGTACTCGTACTTGTACCGAGTACTGTACTTGGTATCTGTGCAACCCTAATTCAAAGTACAAAACACTCAGGTGTGAATGGAGCCTTAGGTGACCGTACACTGTACAACCTGTTCATACAATCTTACCAAAAGTCTATTATAAGGGCGCTCCTAAACAATCCATTCAATTCCTATCAAATCAGACATGCCCTTGTACTACAGAATTGATGAGCGATCTAAAGGAGATTGTACCATCAGATTGTATGGTGTATGGTAAGTGTAAGGATGTTTTCTACAAGCTGTATAGATACGGGCAAATAATGTGCCGATAAGCTCAGATTACTTGCACATTATGGCAGAATAACCTTGGGAAGTGCTTAGACAGGTCCGTCCCTATAATGAAGTGGCCTTTCATGGGGGGGAGGCCACAGTGTCCCAGGTTGCTAAGAGCTCTGATGCTCAGTCCTGTGTCCCAGCCAGCTCACTGATGCCACGGGTTGCCAGGAGCTGAGCGGGATGCTCTGGCTGGCGTCCTGCCGATCTACTGGCCACCAGTGACATCAGTGAGCTGGCTGGAACACGGGACAGAGCCACTGACAGCGTGGTCTGGCATCTGCGGGCCACCCCCAATAACCCTGAACCCCCCCAATGACCATTCCCTGCCAGGGAGCAAGGAATAAGATTAGTATTACAGCCCTTTCCTCTACCCCTTGGTCTTAAGTAAGAACTCCTGGAATTTAAAAAAAAACGTACCCTAGCAGTGGGGCTACCCCCACACTGCAAGGGTTAAAGTGACATTAATTTGTATTTGTATGGGAGGGAGGCACGGATGATATGCAGATCTTCTGTTTAAACAGCCCCGATGCTGGCGACGTACACTGTACGTCGTCAGTCACGAAGGGGTTAAAAAAAAAATATGTTTCAATTCCTTGTTCTCTAGTGGGTCTCCCCCACCCCCTGCACAGGTGCATACATCAGCTAAGCGGCTGCTGTGGTGGTACCTGTGTGTGTGCGTTCCCAGCCGTGCAGTAGCTGTGTGCGTCCATAGACAGAAACACACACAGCCTTGCAGCAGACCACATCCCTCTCCACCCAACAGGTTGATTCATGGCAGAAGGTCTCCTCCCCTGCAACCAGGAAGTTCAGAATGGGGATCGCTTCGGGGACCGGCAGCGGTGACAGGTAAGTGGGGGGGGGCACAGAAAGGTACTGTGCATTTTTTTTACCTTCATGCATTCTCCAATTTTACCTTCGAGAATCCATTAAGGTTAAAAAAAAAATAAAAAAATAACCTGCCTTTTAATACTTTAAGTGCTCATTTTGTATCGGGGGCGAAAATAAAGCAGATATACTCACCTGATCTTCGGTCCTATGGAGGTCAGCACTCACCTCTCACCCTCCACATCTTCATGTCTAATGTAAGTCAATAGAACTGCATAAGACATGAGGTCACGGGTCCCAGCCCGGTGGGACCAAGGATCAGCTAAGTATATCTGCTCTATTTAGGCCCCCTAGACGAAACAACCATGCAAGCCATGCAGTGCAGGGTTAGCCCCAATGCAAGGGTACGTTTTTTTTAATTCCTGGAGTTCTACTTTAACAAGCAATGTTATTTCTTTTTGTTAATGGTGGAGTTCAGTCTAATCTGAAAGACAAAATCTCCTACAAAACACTAGTTTCAAGTACAGTCATGTGAAAAAGAAAGTACGCCCTCTTTGGATTCTATGGCTGTAAGTATCAGGACATAATAAAAATAATCTGGTCCTTAGCTGGTCTTAGAATTAGGTAAATACACCCTCAGATAAACAACAACACATAACATATTACACCGTGTCATAATTTATTTTACAGACATAAAGCCAAAATGGAGAAGCCGTGTGTGAAAACCTAAGTACACGTTATGATTCAATAGCTTGTAGAACCACCTTTAGCAGCGATGACTTGAAGTAATTGTTTTCTGTATGACGTTATCAGTCTGTCACATTGGAATCTTGGCCCACTATACAATGTTGCTTCAGTTCATTGAGGTTTGCAGGCATCTGTTCATGCACAGGTCTCTTAAGGTCCTGCCACAGCATTCGGTCTGGACTTTGGCTGGGCCATTGGAACACCTTGATTCTTTTCTTCTTCAGCCATTCTGTTGTAGATCTGCTGGTGTTTTGGGGATCATTGTCCTGTTGCATGACCCATTTTCGGCCAAGCTTTAGCTGTCAGACATTTGGCCTCACTTTTGACTCTAGAATACTTTGGACAGAGGAGTTCATGGTCAACTCTATGACTGCAAGGTGCCTGGGTCCTGTGGCTGTAAAACAAGCCCAAATCATCACCCCGGCACCTCCGTGCTTAACAGTTGGTATGAGGTGTTTGTGCTGATAGTCTGTGTTTGGTTTTCACCCATCGTGGCGCTATGCATTATGTCCAAACATCTCCACTTCGGTCTTATCTCTCCAAAGGACATTGTTCCAGAATTCTTGTGGTTTGTTCAGATGCAATTTTGCAAACATAAGCTATGCTGCCATGTTGTTTTTAGAGAGCAGAGACTATCACCTGGCAACCTTTCCAACCAAACCACACGTGTTCAGTCTTTTTCTAATTGTACTGTCATAAACTTTAACATTTAACTTGCTAACTGAGACCTGGAGAGTCTGAGATGTAACTCTGTTTTTTTTTCAGTTTCTCTGAGCATTGCGTGGTCTGACCTTGGAGTGAGTTTGCTGGGGTGTCCTCTCCTGGGAAGATTGGCAACTGTCTTCAGTGTTTTCCACTTGTGAATAATAATGGACTTTAAATTGTTAGGAAATGGTCTTAAAAGCCTTCCCAGATTGATGAGCAACAACAATTGTTTCTCTAAGATCATTGCTGATGTCTTGCCTCCTTGGCATTGTGTTACCACACATCCGAATGCTCCAGACCGGCCAACTACCCAAACGTCAGCTTTTATAGAGGTGGTCACACTTGCTGGGGCATTTGATTAGCAGTACGAGGCTGCTGCTTCGCCTCTTAATTTCTATGGGAGTAGTAAGGGTGTACTTAGTTTTTTTCACACATCATTTCTCCATTTTGCCTGTCCTAATACTCAAAACCATAGAATTCAAAGAGGGTGTACTTTCTTTTTCACACAACTGTGTATATATAGAAAACCAATCACTAGAATGTTCTATAAGTTAACATTTTAATTTATTTAATCATTCTTTTTCCTTTTTAAAATTTACCGTTCTCACTAAAATACCTACATCTGGGCAACTGCTCCAGATTTTAATAAACTCCCCTCTGTGGGACCACAGGGAACATGCCCCAAAATGAAGAGATCATCTCAGCACTTGCTACATGTGTTGTAACATTTCACCTCCTAGCGCCAGTTCAAGCGCTGCAAATGCATTCGTTTTTGCTTTTGATTGTTGAACTTTTGAAGCCGCAACCAATCTTGATAATGCCGTCTTTTTTCAACAACTGAGGAACCTTTTGAAATAATTTTCAGGTCTCAAGGAACCAATTCTAAAACAATTATATATTGGTGCCAGCAGTAAGTTGTAGATATAATAAATAAAAGAATAAAGAATGTGGTGTGGCATACTTAGTGGATATGTCATCAGGAGTAGAACAATTTTTAACACCACACACCTCCTGACTTTCTTAATCTCAATAATGATCAGGAAATTAAAGTAATAATAAGAATGGACAGAAAGGTAGGGAAGTAGACAGCTAAAATGGTAATTGGTGTCTGTAGTTATGTGAGAGAAGAGATAAGAGGTTCCACTAGTCCCACACAGCTGGTTCTGCTGAGTGCCATTGGTGCCAGAGAACTATGGAGAAACCTTCAGCATGGAGATCAGCCTGCCACTGCTCAGTAAACCCGTAAGCAGGCCATACACCACATGAATTCAAGAAGTGGCCAAAATTCGCACAGTAAGTGGCCCTATTGGCACTCTTCTGACCTTTTGATAAGAAAATAGAAGGAGCTGGTAGGAAATTTTTTGTGGAACTGGTTTGGGCCGCTGTCACAATACTCCAACTGTGATGGCAACTGATACAAAGGACACAGAGGGAGATTTCTCCATCCATGCGTGGAATATGTTTTCTTTTCGTTCAGCCCACAGGCTGAACAAAACAAAAATAATTATATCTGTGTTTGGCCAGCTTTAGCAACCTATAAAGGAACCCCAGGGTTCTACAGAACACTGATTTAAGAAATATGAATGAGAAGTATGCATAATTGACAAGTTAGCACTGTAGACAGGCAATTTTGTGTACATTGCCGTGGCCATAATGCTTTGCAACCTGGCAAAAATTAGAAAGCTTGCCACTTTTAGCAGGCATTGTTGTATGCAAAACGCAACCATTGATGTGAATGAAACCACAACACACACACACACACACATACTATACAATATAAAGCCCACCCTGCGATAAGAAAAAACAGTCATTCAGGAGATTCGCTTTTCCGAATGCCTGGAGGTCACTGCTCTTCCACCCTCTGAAAAGTGATCCACGGCAGATCACTTTTAGAGGGGAGGTAAAGTCCACCTCTTGTGTGACCAAGGCCTTAAAACATGTTTGAAACACAAGTCCCATGTGGAAAAGCACAGCCCAACTACCTAAGCCCCAGGGTGCCTGATTGTACCTCTCTTATAACCAAGGGCCTTATAGCAGTAGCTCTCTTGTTTTTATCAACACACCTTAATTTTCAATAGCTACACCTATTTGTTCTGTAACTTTACAATCATTAACAAAACACACATGTTCTGTAGAGGATTGAGAAATCTCACATTAGCAAACTAAAGTACAATGCTGTAGCTATCAAACAAGATTATCTGAGGCAAGCCTTGCATTATGACATCCATATGCTTAGTTCATTTGGGAGCGGTTTTCTCTTTACAACACACAAAGGGACCATGGGGAACAATATATGTGTGTGTGTGTGTGTGTGTGTATGTGTATGTATGTATATATGTACTTATGTGCATATATATGATATATTTTAGGGATGCACCAATATATATCGGCCGGCAAAACATATCGGCGGAAAATTGCACTATTGACATAATGCAGAACGTGCCATTTTCTGGCCGATACAGCGCTGCATCCATTCTTTCTCTCCTCCCTGCTGGGCGCTGCTCTGTGTCCCAGCAGGGAGGAGAAAAACTGTCACAGGTGGCAGAGCGCTGTGAGCGGCCGGCGTCTCTTCCCCCCACACTGCTCAGCCTCCTGTCACAGATCAGAGGAGAGCAGTGAGGGGGCGGAGACAGCCAGTGCTGTCACAGGAGGCTGAGCTCTCCTCCCTGCACCGCTCGCTCAGCCTCCTGTGACAGCTGTCCGGAAGGCGAGCGAGGTACAAACACTCAGTGATCGCTGAGTGTCTGTACATAATTGAGGACAGAGTATGTTTACTATATTCTCAATTATGAATGAATTGGAAGTGATCTACATCACTTCCTGTTCATTCATGATTGTGGTTATAGTAAACACACTCTGTCCTCATGTTATGAATGAACACTCACAGAGGATTCCGGTTCATTTTATAAAAGGGGCTGCAGAATAAGAGATTGAGGACTCTGTGTCCACAATCTCTTTTTTTAACTATTTTAAAAGGGAAATATCAGGGGTTTAGACCCCTAAACATTTCCCCAAAGCCCCTAAAAGTATTTAAAAAAAAGAATAAACAAAAATGTAATATTTTTAAAAAAAATTAAAATAAAAAACATTTTCGGTCTGACTTTTTTTTTATTTTTTTATTTTAGGGAAATCCAGCAGGACACAGGCTTTGCAATAAAAGTAATGTAGCTAGGTTTCACAGCAGCAAAATAACACAACAGTTCATCTTCATTGACCAGCGGGAAAACTTAAACAGCGATTCTTCAGCATAACCGAAAATAACAGTTTCACCAACTTGAAGATTTCAGAGCTGCAATCGTCGTACAGTGTACGTGGCCAGTCATATAGCCACTTTGTGACAGGACGTACACTGTACGTCTCCCGTCACGAAGGGGTTAAACAGCCCCAGACTTTTGGGGGTAACTTTACCGGTCCACAGGTTTTCAAAAGGATACTGACGTGCAGGTCCACAGTCTCCAGCCTCCTCCACACTACTCACCTGCTATCTACCACTTCCCGTCTTTTTTAAACACACTTCCACCAGCAGGTGAGTTAACCCCATTTAGTCCCTAAAAGGGACCACAGACCAAACAGAGGGGAAATCTAGTGTCCTTCCAGGACCCAGCCCCGGCATCCTGTATATATAGTATATAATAGGGAGGCACCAAAATATTTTGTCAGAAAATGGTACTTTGGGCAAAATGCTGATAGTACCATAACAGCCGTAAATACGTCCAAAAATTCTACACATTCCTAGCTTCTCTCCTCCCGCGCTGGACGCCAGTTTGTGTCCCCTCTGATGCCCGCTGCTCTCCCCTGCCTGTGTTGGCAGAGGCAGGGGGGATCTGAGGGTGCACAGAGGATCCAGCTGCCGAAGCCCATCAGGGAGGAGAGAAGCTCTCAGGATGCGGAGTCGTGCGGGGAGGAGACAGCTCAGGATGCCGAGCGGTGTGGGGGAGAGAACTGTCAGCTTTCACTGGAGGCCGAGCTCTCCTCCTGCAACGCCTCACTCGGCTTCCTGTGACAGGCGGAGGAGTCCGGATATAGAGCAGGTTACAAGAACTCAGCGATCAGAAGTAGATCGCTGAATGTTTGTAAATAACTGAGGACATAGCATGCTTACTGTGTCCCCAGTTATGAATGAACAGGACGTGTTCTATATCACTTCTGTTTATTTATGATTGTGGACATGGATTTCCACACTTTATGAATAGACAGGAACACTCAGTATAGAGGATTCCTGTTTATTAACAGGGGCTGCAGAAAAAGAGATTGAGGACTCTGTGTCCTCAATCTTCTTATTTCCCTTTTAAAATAGAAAAAAAAAAAAGATCAGGGGTCTGTTTAGACCCCTGATATTTCCCCGGAGCCTCAAATGAGAATAAAAATAAAATAATTCAAAACATTTTAAAAAGGTTGGGGAAAAGTCATTTTCGGTTTTGGCCTGCCAACATGGTTTTGGTCTAGAAATGTCATTTTGGTGCATCCCTAATAAATATAACTATATATTGTAATATGACTGAACTGTTGGCCTTTTTTGTTTGTTTTGGGTTTCTCTGCAGAGTTGCAGGTATTTGATCTGCTACCATGAAAACAATGGGGGCCTATTCATAAATAAACAGGAACCATACCGCACTCCTTACCAGGATTCCCACTTGATGAGGATGGGTGCTCGAAATGACTGCTGATGGCACTGCCACACATGAACAATAGAAAAATGTCACCAGCACACCATAAGTTGCAAAAGCAAAATATTTAATTACCAATAGCTGTATCTCATTGGCAAGCGCTTTCGGGGCCTCGCAGGGTCCTCTTCATCAGGCTCAGATTCTGAGCCTGATGAAGGGGATCCCCTGATGCCCCGAAAGCACTTGCATTGAATGGCAATGTGTCATTAAATGGACTATTGCTTTACCACTACTATGGTGTGCTGGTGACATTATTTCTTCATTTCTGTTTATAAATAGACCCCTTAGTGTTAATTTATTAGATATTATTATATAGCGCCAGAAATACAGGAATTGCATAGCGCCAACAGTTTACAATATGAAGAAAGACAGTTTAGTTGTAATAAGATTCAAGACAGGAAAGTTAGGGGGCCCTGTTTACAAGAGCTTACAATCTAAAATTCACTTGATTGTTATGATTTGCACTCATCATGGTGGATTCAATTTTCCTATGATAGTCTCCGATTTTGAATGCATTCTTCTGTTTTTATTGCAGTGGGGCTACAACCATTCCCATCGATTTAGTTGTTGCAGCCCTAACAGGTATGTTCACATAGCTGTAGCTCCTGTATTGACTATACATTCAATAGAAGGTTTAGAAAAAACCCCGCCCAGAAGACTCTTTCAAATAAAACTGTTACTCTTTCCCTTTCTGCTTGCTGTACTTCCCTTTTATGTTTGCTTTCCTTTTTAGGTTTTCCAGAATGGAGGGGGAAGAACCATGCAATGAAAAAGGCTGCGTGGTACAAGGTGACACACTTGAAAGTGCTCTTGATGCCAATCTGGAATCCAGTGTTACAAACCACATAGCTAAGGTAATGCTGGAAACATGGAAACATAATGGATTGGTTTTGTAGAATCTTTCTGTGTTTATTGTGTGATGATAACCATTATAAAAGAACATTTATAGACCACCACATTGATTGGTACTTCCAGGTCACTGGTAACATGCTTTTTTTTTTTTTTTTTTTGTCCATTTGCTTACAAAAAAACAATATAATGTGGAGGACATAGTTGCTGCGTTCTCAGTAGCCATAAGATTATTTCGCAGAACATATCTATTAAGCCCTTAGTGACTAGTACAGTCCATAGTACGTCACTGGCACCGGGCCTGTTTAAACAGACTCCCGGTGGCTAAAGACGATGCTTACAATTGTAAAACCGACTGTCGGCTTTCCAATAGAAGCGATCAGGCGACTCGGCTGTCGCCCGATCGCTTCTCCGGGCCGGTAAACGCCCCCACCGTGTTTTCCGGGCTCCGTTGGCGCTCCTACGAGCAATATTCTAAGACCAATATTGATATTGTATCTCTAAACTGATTACCTGTGGGGGCTTTTAAAGCGTCGTTTATGAACTTTTTGGGGTACTGAATTTTCTTGCAGTTTTACAGACGCACACAATTTTTAACCTGGGCATGTTGGGTATCTATTTACTATTTATATGTTGCGCTAATATCGTGCAATAATAAAATTTTAAACTGCCAAAATTTTATTCTACAGGGTCTTGGCGTTCAGAAAATATATAATGTGTATGGGGGTTGAAGTAATTTTCAGGCCTAAAATGTGGATTATATAATGGGTACGAAAAACGATAAAAAGGCCTCGGTTAAGGGGTTAAGGTACAGAAATTAGGTATGCGTGTGTGAAAGTAAGAAGACTGTGAGCCAACAAGATCTACAACAGGAGTAGGCAGCCTTGACACAGCTGTGGTGAAACTACAAATCCCATCATACATCTGTGAGTCATGCAGTGCCTCATGGGACTTGTAGTTCCACAACAGCTGGAGCGCTGAAGTTGCCTATGCCTGATCTACAATATGTTACTAGGTAATTTGCATGTGACATGGACATTTCCTGCACCAATTCTATTGTGCATACAGTGTAGTCACCAACTTTTCATCATTGCCACAGGGGTCTACTTATAGGTCCCTACCCCCAACAACTTCTCATCATTGCCATAGGGGTCTATCTATTTATAGGTACCCAAACCCCCCCGCCACCAGCCATTTATCATTGCCTTAGGTTTCTATTTATAGGTCTGCAACCCCCCACCAACTTTTCATCATTACCATAGGGGTCTATTTATAGGTCAAGACAAACAAACCTAGTAAGCTTGGACAAAAGGAAAGGCTGAATAAAAATAATGAAATTATTTCATGTAAATGAATAATTAAATAAATGTAATGTTTTGTAAAACGGTTTCATTTAAGGCATGCTGACTATCAAGGTTGCAGATCTGCTTATTTTAACTCCCAACCAAACTTTCAAGCCCTGACGCAGGCTGCTGCTGTCATAGCTGATCACATGTACAGCACCATGGCAACTGCAATCCAAATAGAGGCCAAGATGACACCTTTCTTGCCTGTGGGGGATAGAAGGTTGTAGTTCTGCTTTACTTTTGCCACTCTCCTAGTGCTGTACCAGTCTGTTTAAACTTCCTGGTTTCAGAGTCCATGCTTGCTTCTTTATAACTCTGGTGTATTTCAGTACATTTGGCAGAAACCGTAGGCAAATGGTGAGCTGGGTAACAACTGAACTGACATATTTCCTGATGTAAAAACTTTTAAACATTTTTCGATTGCCAAAATGCCAAAAAAAGCTGTAAATGTATAAACATTAACCAAAAAGTGGCATACACCCTTTATAAATAGTCTAGAGGTTTGTTTGGCGTTAGTATAGATGTAAAGAACATTGCCACTGGGACTTTGGCTGAGCTTTAGGATAAAAGTAAGGTTGTGGTTTAGGGATAGCTTGAAGTTCAGGGTTAAAGAAGATCTCCAGGAATTTGAAGTTGAAAGATAACTGTGGGGTAAGGGTTTTTCCCCATAGTTCTCTTAAGGGTTACGGGAGGACATATACTAGCGTCCTCCCCTGCCCAAAGCTCAGTATATCACGTGCTACAGCTCACGAGAGCGCCGCAGCCGGGATGAATCCCGACATTACTGTCGAGATCCACCCAGCTGCGTGGGTGACAGCTGGCTCTGCCTATCTGGAGGCAGAGCCAGCTGTACCCGCCCCCTCCCCCGTCCGTTCCTCCCGTCAGCGCTGGAGGATCGGAGGGGGGGGAAATCCTTGCAGGGAGCCGTGACTGACAGTCACGGCTCTCTGCAGGGAGATGATCGAGAGACGTTATGTGTTCGCTCACTTCCCAATCTATTGAGCCGACGCGTGACAATCTCATTGTCACACATCGGCTCGAACTATGAGGATGAGTGATTTTCACTCACCTCATAGTTCTCCTTTAACCCTTCCAATGGGGCTACTCCTGTGCAGTGACCACTCACCTCCCTCTCCACTCCAGCTGTGGTGTGTCCTTCAGCATCTTCACGTCTAAAGGTGCCCATACACTGGTTTTTAATGTCCCGGCCGAAATTCTCAGTGTGTGAGGCTGTCAGCTCCCTAGTCAGCCAGCATTTCTCGATCAGCTGAAGAAAATCTGAGTACGATCAGAACCAGCAGCCAATAAGCTGCCCGTTTTGATCGGGTATTCTGACAGGTTCCGGCTGCACCTGTCAGAATACAATGTAAACCACGGCGATTCCTGGATTGACACGCTGTTTGTGTTTGATGGAGGAAACGTGTTTTTTTTTTTTTTTTTGTTCAGCCAGCGGGTTGAACGAAAAAATTGATAGGTGTATGGCCAGCTTTATACACTGTATGAGATGTGATGACGTCACAGGTCCTTAGACTGGCGGAGCCCGGGGAAGATGAGGTTGCGGAGACCGGTCTTGCAGCCAAGTGGGACCGGGGATCAGGAGAGTATATCTTCTTTTTTTTTTTTTTTTCCATCCCTAGACCAAAACGAGCACTCAACCTTTGCAGTGCGGGGGTAGCCCCACTGCAGGGGTTGACTTTTAAAATTCCTGGATTCCCTCTTTATGCAGTAATGCCATCAGAGACTTGAATGCTGTTCAAAATTTGGTTTTACCATTCAATTTTGGAAATTAATGGATTTTCCCAAACTAAAACCACATTTACTGATACAACTTCATTTATTTGAGAAGTTTTCCATCTTGCTCCCTTAATTATTTTTGTTTTATTTTTTCTGTCACTACTGTTGAAAGTGGACATCATTTTGACCCCATTAACTTTTAGAAAATCAAACAAATGTTCCAAAACTAAATTCTACTTGTATATGGCCCACTTTACACTTGAGGGAGTTGAGGTTTACGTACACCTGTTTCCTGTGAAAATCTGCTAAACTGACTTTAGCACTCTGCCTGGATCCTGCACCTTTTTTTCAGTGCACATCTCAATAATTCCAGGACTATTTAAGGGTATTGGTGAACTTGAACACTACTGGAATTGGAGGGTGAGCCCTGGGGTTGCTGGTGCAAGCATGTAAACATATAGGCATGCTTGTACAGGTGCATGCTTGCTACTGCTGTAGTCAGTGTAGTAGGTTTTATTTGGTGATCAATGTCAAGGGGAAATGCTGACCCTGTTCTGTAATTGGCCTGGCGTATCTGTATATTTGTTCCCGGTCTGACTTGGGTTATTACATTGGCTAGATTGGTGTGACAGCCAAGCAACTAGCATTTTAAAAGTAGAGGTCAGCAGTATAGGCAGGTAATTACTATAACCAGGGCTTGAAAAATGCGCATGTCTTGACACGAGGACGGCGGAGCCAGACGAGTAGCTTCCCGGCCGGCCGTTGTAATTAAACGGCAGGCCACGAGCTTTACATTCAAGCGCTCGTGGCGTCTCTACTGACGCCTGATCGCTTGTATTAGCAGCTGTCAGTGCCATTGCCAGTCCCGAGGTCCACTGTGCCCAGTGCGGCTGGGACTGGCACAGCTGCTCTGAGACAGGAAATCAAAGGGAGATCGGTAGATCCTCTCCAGTCCTCGAATACAGGAAGTGATGTAATATACTGCTGGCCTGTCACTCTCCAGCTTCAGAAGCTGGTGAAGCAGATCTCTGCTTCATCAGCTTTCTCAGGGGGTCCCTAGGTGACATTAGGGGTCATGGAAACCCCTGATGTCTCCATAAAGAGGACCTGTCATGTAAATTGGCTATCACATAGGGGGCTTCTTAGCCTCCTATGTGATAGCAATAAAGTTAAGTGTAAAAAAATAAAAACGGTAATAAAAAAATATACCTTCCTGGTGGTATTCCCGAGTGTGGCTCTGGGCTAATTTTCAGTACCAAGAGGGGTAAGGCCGAGCCACACTCGGGATTGCACAAAAGTGTCACTTACCTTGTCCCTACGAGCCTGCGATGTCCTCTGCTGTGTGCTCCCGGCCAATGCCGGCATTCGGCTTTTAGTTTTGTTTTCGGGCGTCACAGCGGGGGGCCTACAATATAAAACAACAAATTGCCATGAAAAACAATGTACCGCTTTGGCATGCTAAAATCCTGCATAATCAGACCGCCAGGGAGGTTAAAGAATAATTTAAAAAACACAACACTCCCCCGCCCCCCACATACACATGCAAACATGCGTCGGGTGCCCCTAGGTGTGAAAACGACTATTGTGCCGCACATGTTACATATCGCCGCAAACGTTGGAATGAGAGCAATAATTACTGATAACACTAAACTGATGAGCGGTAAAAGTGTTTAAAGCGTCGCCTATGGTCAATTTTCTGTATGGTTGTTTGTTGCGATTTTGCGGGCGCGCGCAATTTTAAGGCTTGACATGTTTGGCGTCTATTTACCCGGCGTGACCCCGTTTTTTATATTTTACTAAAAATATGGGTAAGAATAAATGTTTTTTTAACATAACGTAGGGAAAACTTTTTTTTCTTCAAAATTTACAGTACTTTTTTCATTACTGTATATAGTAAAAAATACAAAAACCTGCCGTGGTGATAATATACTGTACCTCCAAGAGAAAGCTCTATCTGTCTCTAAAAAGTGTTAACATAAATTTTAAGGCTATAGTCCGGTCATGCTGACTGGTGACATTTTTGACTGACTGGTGAGACACCCTAAAATTTTTCAAGCCCTGACTATAACCAAATGCTGTATACATATCGATGATGAAAATGTATTTTCAAGTACTAAAAATTCATTTTATCATATTTTTTATTTTGCTTTAATTGTTAGTTTTATGGAAGTGAAAACTGTCTTCCCATATGCCATCACATTTTGTCTGTTGGTATAACTGCTGTCACTGTTGGAACTCTGACGATTTTTCTATGGAGAAATAACACCTAGTGGCCAGCTGACACACAAAGCGAACCAGGGGACAGCGTTATTGCCACAGGAGTCACAGAAAGCTGCAAGAAGCCAGTGGGTGTTGTTAATGAAACATTAATGTTACTGTAGAGGGGTCATCTTGTATGTAACAGTAGATAGGGAACACTGTCACTGTTTCCAATGGTTTGTTTGATTGCCATACAAAGGAGTGCTTGTTCTGTAATTCCGCTCACTAGTAAGCACACCTTTTGCAAATCAAATACTGAAGAAATGCTATTAACACTTTACCGGACTGCAGCTCTTAAAATGTTATCTTTTTTGATGCATTTCCAATGTTCATGACATGCAAACGTTTAAGGAAACCTGTACCTAGAAATATGCAGGCTGCCAATACTCCCTCCTCGATCTGAAAATGCTAGTTTCTGTCTGCTTGCTGATGCAATGTCTTTTAGACTATCTGAAGCACTGTTCTGGAACAAGCCTGCAGGTCAGGAAGGTGTTTGGACTATGGGTTTATACATGCTTCTGGGTCAGCAACTTGATCTATTGAAACCAGAGACAGCCAGGCAACTAGCATATTCAGTAGACAGTTAGCCGTGGCAGTCTCCGCATTTCTCACAGTACAGGTTTCTTTTATATCTTTGTCTTACATTTGAAAAGCATGACAATTCTACAACCCAAAAATGTTCTTGTAGGTAAATTGGTTTCCACTAAAAAAGCATCTGTCTTGGTAGGAACATTAGATCATTAAAGCGTATCTTCTTACTGATCCTTAATGTGGTGGCTGCATTAGTTTTCTTTTTTTTGGCTTTTTTTATTCTAACCTTCTCTAGTAAGTCTGTAATTTTGTCTATTTCCTTCAACCCACCAAGGTAACTAGCAGAAGTGGCACATAGGGGGTTGAGACAAACCATTTAACACTGACAGGGGCGCTTTCAATGGTTAGTTTTTAATTATTTGTGTAAAACATTTATCCCAAAAAGAAACAAAAAAGCTTGCCTGTATTTTTGTTAGTAAAGTCATTCTAAATTTACTAGCCCGCCTAACACTACCCTCTACACAGGGTAACAATGCTGCTGCCCAAGGGTGGTTCCATCATTCCTCCATAGAGTGGAGCCACCCTTAGGCTGGCCATACATCTTACGACCATCGCACGACTTTCGTCACGACTTTCGTTGTGCGATGGTTGTAAGGTCATTAAAATTTCGTACCATCTGCCCATCTTGGACAGGCAGATCGTACTTGCGATCATCGCAAGCCCTTCCCCCTGAGGGGAGGGCTTGCGATGATTGCAGTGCTGAGCGGGCAGTGTGCGCTTGCAATGGCCCGTGTGGCATTCGTCTTCCGAGCACGCTACCAACCCGACGGAAATTGGACGATTTTCAGCCGGTTTTGGAGTGCACTAGGAAGAAAAGTCGTGCGACCGTACAGTAGATGCGGTCGCACGCTGCCCATACACCTGCCAATTATCGTACAATCGCAGGATCACCTTAAGACAGGACATTTGTTCTGTCCAGATCCCCAGTTTAAAATAAAGAAATAAAGGCCTGAAAATAGAAAATGAATACGGCCACCACATTGAAGGACTGGTACGCTGCAATATATTACATTTTTGGATTTAGATACGCTTTAACTTCTTCAATAGCAAGGTTGCTTACAGCAAATTGGCCTGTGGCCTTGTAGGGTTTTTTTTTTTTGCCTTCCTTTGGACCGAACACATAAAACTCACAAACAAACACCGAGATTGAACATGATGGACCCATTTTATTTTCAACCTTATTAACGATGTTAGGATACTGGTTAAGTTATTACAGTTATTCTGCATTCCGTGTTCTTTTCCTCTAGGAGGTTCCTTTAGATATGTCTAATGCAGTACTTGGCAAGGTCTTGAATGACGAAAGTGAGTTGTTAAATAGTGACAGCCATCATAAACTGGAGACTGAAAGCAAATCCAATATCTGCACAAAGATGAAAAAGTTTTGCTCTTGTCCTCCCCAAGGATTACTTGCTGTTGCAGTTACAAAAGGTACATTAAAAGGATATATTTGTTATTAGATGGCACATTGAATTTGTTAGGTCTTATTGATAACCCTATTTACTCATTGTCATTCCACAGTTATCATGGTGGCACTAGTTTGGGGAGTGGTGTGGTCCATAACAGGTTCTGAATGCCTGCCTGGAGGAAATCTTTTTGGCATTCTCGCTTTGCTCTTGTGCGCTGTAATTGGTGGCAAGCTAGTCGGTCTCATCAGGATATCCAACCTACCACCATTGCCTCCATTACTTGGTATGTGGAAAATGTCTTCTCCTATCTGAAGCAATTATAATTCCACAGAAATCTAAGACAGTTCTAATAAAATGTCTTGTGTAATCGATACATCTATGCACCATTGTTTTGCTATTTTGTACCTCGGCTTATATTCGGGACGGCTTATACTCGAGTATATACGGTAAAAGATTGTGTGCATCCTTCTCCTATACAACATCATCCATCATCAAAGCAGGAAATAGCTGCCTTGTAAAGAGGTTGAACTGCACCAGTTTATAGGTTAAAATCCTGATTAGTCATATCTTGATGATGATATTACCTACAACTCTTAGGCCTCATTCACACGAGAAACGTCCGGTACGTACAGGTCCGTGCTCCGTGTGCGGCCGTATCGGGCAGCTCGCAGGAAGGACAGGTGCTGCGCGTTATTAGTACGGAGCAGCCTGTCCTTCTCTATGGGACTATGCGGCCTTACGCCGCCCTAAGCTTACCCCAAGTGCAGGTCCGTAAGGGTGCGGGTGTCCCGGCTCGGACGCAGACAGGATCCATCCGTGCAGGGCGGGTGAGCGTAGATCGGCGTACGGCCGCGTAGTCCCATAGAAAAGGACAGGCTGCTGCGTACTAATTACACGCAGCACCTGTCCTTCCCGGGAGCTGTCCGATACAGCCGTGTCTTTAGTTTGTATTTGTAACATTTGGTTATTTATTTTACAATTTTAGTGTTGCGTTACATAGTTAGTCAGGTTGAAAGAAGACACAAGTCCATCGAGGTTTTCTTTTCCACCTTGTTAGATCTCCCTGTGAACAAGCCTAAATCTTGACTCTCTCTAGAATAAAAGGTCAAAATACCACACTTGCATTGCTGTCATTTTTGGCGTGTGTCATGGGTTAGGCAGTGCTCCAACAACTTTCTTACATGGTTTTTAATTTCAGGTGCATGATTGATTATTTTACAGGAATGTTACTAGCTGGGTTTCTTCTAAGAAATATCCCGGTTATCACTGATCAAGTCAAAATTGATTATAAATGGTCTGCGGCTTTGAGGAACATTGCTTTAGCCATCATATTGACGCGGGCTGGACTTGGACTGGATCCACAGGTAGTCATTTTAAATTTTTCCCAAATACAGATGAATTTATGAAGTCATATATGGTTATTATAAATCACTTGTTGAAATACACATATATATGAACAGTCTTTATCTGTGAAAGGATTTGTCCAATTTTTACATTATTTTTTACATTAACATATTTACAGTCTTTGTTTAGTAGGGAAGGGTTAAAACTAGTAATATATCGATACTAGTATCGGTGCCGATACCGAGTATTTGGGCGAATACTACTACTCGCCCAAATTCTCTGATGCCTAGCCCGATACCCGAACTTCCAGTATCAGAAGACCAGGCAGCGAGTCATTACATGTTGCCCGACTTCCTGGTTGGCCGGGAAGCTGGCTCCATGCTCTCTTGTCAGTTGGTGATGAGGGAGTATAGAGCCGGCTTCCCGGCCAATCAGGAAGCCGGGCGCCATGTAATGACTCGCCTGGCTTCCTTATTGGCCAGCTGCTCAACCAATCAGGAAGCCAGGTGGCGAGTCATTACCCACCCCCCTCCCCCGGCTTCCTAATTGGCCAGATAGCTGGCTTCCTTGTCCTTGAGGGAGCATGGAGACGGCTTCCCTGTTAATCGGAAAGCCGGGTGGCAAGTATTTACACGCTTCGCGGCTAATTGGGGAAGCCAAGTGGCGAGTCATTACACACCGCCTGGCTTCCTTAATGGGAGTTTTGGTATCGGCGAGTACCAGAAGAAAAAAAAAATCGGTGCTCGATACCGAAAAACCGGTATCGGTGTATCCCTAGTCTAAACCCATCAGTTTATTTTTCACTTAAAGCTATTCCTCACCTTCATCTTTAGGTCCCATTCACACCTCACAGCTACAAAACGTTCAACACAAGGAATCCATTGTTTTCTATGGCCCCTGTTCACACCTGAGCATTCTGTCATTTGTAGCAACATGCCTCTAGCTTGAAAAAGTACACAAGATCCTTTTTAGGCAGATTTGAGTGTTTCTGCCCCTATAGACTTCAATGGAATCTCCTTAAAACGCGTATCGTTGTTTTTGTGTGCGTGTTTTGGAACATTTTTTGGGTGTCTTTGCAAAGATACTACTGCTTTCCATTGGGCCAGATACAAATGAAATGGCCTGAAGCTGAACACCTGTAAAACCCGGAAATGCTCAAAAACACCCTAAAAAATGCCTGAAAACGCCCAGGTGTGAATTCAGGCTCAATGATAATAAGAGAGTGCATGGCCTTAGTGCCCATTACACCACATCCAGATTACCTCCAGACCAGACCTTTTCTGGACCCAAAATGCATCCCAATATATCCTTATGCTATTTCTGGCCTCTGTTCCCATCAGCACAGTCCATTCTGGACCAGACCAGAAAGATACTGCTTGTCCTATTTTGTCTGTTCTGGAATGCACTGGAACACACCTGTAAGACCATTTTTTAAGCTAAAAAAATAAATAAATTCTGGTCCGGAAAATCGTGTGAGCCCAGCCTTACAGTGATACTGTAAAATCCAGGGGAGCAAATGGGCAGCACACCTAGGTTATAGACCTTGTAATTTACGAAGGTCTAAGTTACAATAACATAAACAAAAAATAAAACGTTTTCAAGACACTCTGGCCTCTTTTCTCAAGGTGACAGACGAGAAAGGAAGTCAGTGTTTTGTCTATTGCAACTTCAACCTTTAGTAAATTACAAAATCTGTAACTATAGACCTGCTGACCATTTCTTCAGTTAGTTTATTTTGTGCTATGTTTTCTTCTCCTCAACGAGGACCTTCTTCCACTTCCTGACCCAGAGATGTAACAGGAGGAGAAAAAACAAATAAATATGATTTCTAAATAAAAAATCTTCCAATAGGAACAATAGAGAATTGTAACAGGGTTTATTTGTTGGTGTACAAAACAAACCACACAGGACCGAACCTCCTATTGGAAGATTTTACCCTAACCTCTTGTTCTGTAATACTGACATTTTGTATTTTTCCCATCTCTGTAACAATAGTCCCATGAGATAAAAAAGGGGGGGGGGGGGGATCTCCCTAGCGGGACACAGACTTTCTATCCAAAACTAAAAAAATTTTTGCCTATACATACACTTGAAAGTGGAACTACAACCTCCTATTCCTTACAGCCAAGGATGGCGCCATCCTTGCCTCTGTTTGGATTGCAGTTGCCATGGTGCTTCACATGTGATCAACTATGACACCAGCCATGTGAGAGCTTGAAAGTTCGTTTGAGTGCTAAAATAAGCACACTGGCAACGTTGACAGTTGGCAAGCCCTAAAATAACGGTGCGGTTACATTTGTGGGCCTAGTTCCACTTTAAGTAAACCAGTGGTGTCACCTTCCCATACACAGCTTGCTGATTGGACAGTAAAGGAGAAACACACTGATAAAACATTAACTCTGCTCAC
Source organism: Nanorana parkeri (assembly GCF_000935625.1). Lineage (NCBI taxonomy): Eukaryota > Metazoa > Chordata > Amphibia > Anura > Dicroglossidae > Nanorana > Nanorana parkeri. The sequence goes on along the minus strand of NW_017306640.1, from coordinate 1,137,649 downwards.
TCTGCTTTCTCATACTGTCAGTTTATACGTTTTTGGAGGTTAGCTTTACAAACTGGATTATGACTGTTTTTTTTCAATATTATTTCTATACAGGCTTTAAGAAAACTCAAGGCAGTGTGTTTACGGCTTTCTTTTGGTCCCTGTGCCATTGAGACTTGCTCTGCTGCCCTTTTATCTTACTTGCTGATGGGACTACCTCTAACATGGGGATTTATGCTGGGGTAATAAAAAAAATTTCTTATTTATTGTACTGTGGTCTTTGTTTTGGGGTACATAAGTTGATCTTTCTGTAAGAGCAATAAGGGTGCTCATGCCCATATTCTGCCCTCTTGAAGGAAGCTACTATTGTCGCCCTGTCTTTGAAAATACTGATAGCTTGGCCGCTTCTGACTTTCGTACCTTTTTAGCAACAGAGACCAGGAACATGTATACAGTTCAGAAGTGTCAGATTGAAGCCGGAGCTCCTAATCTGCATAACTGTGCCGGGTCAGTGACTTAGAAAGCACTCAATCCATTGCATCAGTAGAACTACCATGAATCTAGCCTTTTCAGGCCAGGAAGTTTGTAGTTGCAGCTTCCTTACTTTCTTGGTACTTGGTCTCCAACAGACTGCCAGATAATGGAACCATATTGCCAAAATGGAATTGTTTTGAGATCTACAACTATTATTTACAAAGCTTAGTAGGTACTGTCCTAACAAATTTGAGCACATGCCTGCAAGTCAGCATAACTATGCTATTAAGATCTTAGAGGAGCAGAGTACAAAGGACTAGTTAGCAGAATCGCCTATTGGTTGCCTGCAGCTGATCTCTTCCCACTACTGACTTACCATGTCTTCATCTGCACTGCCTGTTTTTGGAAGCGGCCATCTTTTCACAAGGCTTTGCTTCATGTCAGAGCTGTCCCCTTGATGACTGGTTTTAGAGTGTTCAAGAAACAACAGGAGGGGTTCAGAAAGCAGGTCAAGAAAGAGTTCAGGTCTACTGTGTATTTCCACTTTCACAGCCAAATTGGGAAAAGCACCTTTTTTATTCTTTGTTAATGTTAGGAAGGGCTGTAAGGGGGTCAGGGGCTTCTGCATTGTATGTTAATGAGAGAAACACAATCCTAAAATTTTAGTCCTACGTTTCTGTAAGGACAGATCACTGTAAAGGTGCTCGGATGAAAAAAATTGGAGTTAGCTATTTTTCCTGCTGCAACAAAACATCTAAAAAGGTAAGAAATATGTTTTTTAAAAGTATTTTTCAGCATTCTGTGTAAATAGGCACACATTACAAGCATATAGTGGGGTGTTTCTCAGATTTGACCGTAAAAGTGGAAATCCACTAGTGAAGATGTTACCCATATTGGCCAATTCCATGCTCTTGTATATTTAGAGTGTTTTTGAGATTTTGGTTGCTATGGGTTATGTCCCAACTTTACTCTCTCTAGAAAGACACTTTAAGAAAATTCTGGGAATGGTGACAAAGTATATGTGAACTCAATTACCAACATTTTATATAGGCTTTACAATGTTTTGGTAATTTCAATCAAAAAAAATCTTCAGCTCTCCTTGAAAGAACACCTGGTGATCGTGCCATTAAGGTCTTTATTCAGACACTTTCTCATAGGGTGACAACACTCTCTCCTTGTCTCCTAGTTATACTCCTGTGTTGTCACCCTGTGACATGCTCCTTTTGAAGGAGACTAACGGGGTTATTCACTCAGCTGCCACAGGCAGCTGAGTGAATAACCGAGCAGCAGTGAAGTGAGCTGAACAAAGTTTGGCTATTCACTACGGCTCAGTACGGCTGATTTCAGCCCTACACAGGCTGAAATCAGTCGTACATCGGCTGCACTTCGGTTAGCCAAACATGCTCTGCTCAGAAGGAATTCGACTCAGCCGATCCAACATCTGGATTGGCTGCGCCGTAGCTCCGGCAGTGAGTGAATAGCCGAAGGCCCTCGAGCGGCATTCTGCTTGGCTATTCTGCTCTATACCTCCGTGGTATCGCGCAGAATAGAATATCAATGAGAATAGTTTGAAAAAAAAATTGAAAAAATAATTTTAAAATGTAAATTGAGAAATTAAAAAATTTAAGATTTTTTTTTAAAAGAAAAAAGTCACAGCTAGCTCTGCCCAACTGTTTCCTATGGGCCGGCACCTGCTAGAGTCTTCTAGCAGGTCCCGGCCAATGAATAACAACTGGGCGGAGCTGGCCATGATGTCACGGCAGGCTCCACCCAGTTGTTGTTGTTTAATGACAGTTCAGCGTCCCCAGGTCATTTGGGGATGATGATCTGTCATTACAACTGGGTGGAGCCAGCCATGACATCACGGCTGGCTCCGGCCAGCTGTCATTTGCGGGGCAAAAGGCCGGCCTTCACCAGTCGGTTTGCCCCGCTTTGGCTGACATTTCGGCTCAATCGAGCTGAAGTAAATGCCTTCAGCTCCGCCACCTTTGGGTGCTGTACAGACTATAGTGAATAGCCCGTACAGCGGCCCTTCGATTCGACTGAACGGAAGGGCTCCCGCAACCAAAGCTAGCCAAAGGATCAGCCTAAGCTATGGCTGGAGCCTTCGGCAGCTTTGTGCATAGACCCTTAAATGTGGCCATGCTGATACACATTGCATAGGCATGGTTCACTGTTGTCACCATTGGGGAAACCTGTGGGGAAATGACATGCAGCAGTTTATGAAGTGTATGTTCATACCACACAGTGTTTTAGCAAACCAATGTCATTCAGTTAGGGTTAACAACTACTATTGGAAAATGCAGATACAGTTGTTGTTTATTGCCATTATTGTGGGGAAACCTTAACTAAACATTTCTGATGTCTTCTCTGACTAGCTTTGTTCTAGGCGCTGTGTCTCCCGCTGTTATAGTTCCCTCTATGCTGCTTCTTCAGAAAGAAGGCTATGGAGTAGATAAGGGCATCCCAACACTGTTGATGGCTGCTGGAAGCTTTGATGACATCCTGGCTATAACCGGTTTCAATACATGTTTTGGAATGGCGTTCTCATCAGGTACATTTTTGTGCTTGCCTCTAGCACCATAAGATAAAGAATCTTAGTGCTTATACTGTAGACCTTTCTGCCTTTTCTGTATCTACCATTGAATATAAATCTGCCTTTGTCTTTTATTGCCATCTACTGGTGTTGGCAAATAACTTGCTCAGCACAAATAGTATGGTCACCCTCAAAACACTGAAAGGGAATCATTCATCATGGCTGCTATTTGTCACAGCCAGATTTTCCATCCAGCACTGGAGATGGACATTTCAGGACTCCTGGAAACTATACTAGTTCAAGGACATGACGCATGGCATCACTGTTGGGCAATTGCAGCTTTTTGTAATGAAAACTAGTTTGGTATGACGGGTAGCTTTTTACAGAGTTGCTCTGATTTGAACATTCAGTTCAAAATAGCTATGACCTATGGTTTAGGAGTGTGTCTATGGGAATGTTTGACCATTCTTCCAGAAGCGCATTTGTGAGGTCAGGTACTGATTTTGGATGAGAAGGCCTGGCTTGCAGTCACCGCTTTAATTCATCCCAAAAGTGTTCTATCGGGTTGAGGTCAGGACTCTGTGCAGGCCAGCCAAGTTCCTCCACCCCAAACTCACTCATCCATGTCTTTATGGATCTCGCTTTGTCCACTGGTGCGCGGTCATGCTGCAACAGGAAGGGGCCATTCCCAAACTGTTCCCACAAAGCTGGGAGCATTAAATTGTCCAAAATGTCTTGGTATGCTGATGCCTTAAGAGTTCCCTTCACTGGAATTAAGTAGCCAAGCCCACCCCCTGAAAAACAACCCCACACCATAATCCCCCCTCCACCAAACCACCAAACTTTACACTTGGCACAATGCAGTCGGGCAAGTACCGTTCTACTTGCAGCCGCCAAACCCAGACACGTCCATCGCATTGCCAGACAGAGAAGCGTGATTCGCCACTCCAGAGAACACGTCTCCACTTCTCTAGAGTCCAGTGGCGTTGTGCTTTACACCACCTTATCCAACACTTTGCATTGCACTTGGTGATGTAAGGCTTGGATGCAGCTGCTCGGCCATGGAAACCCATTCCATGAAGCTCTCTACGCACTGTTGTGTTGCCAATCTGAAGGCCACACAAAGTTTGGAGGTCTGTAGCTATTGACTCTGCAGACAGTTGGCGACTTCTGCGCACTGTGCGCTTCAGCATTAGCTGACTCCGCTCTGCCATTTTACATGGACATTTCACGGAACACCTGAATCCAATGATTTGGAGGGTTGTTCCAATACTTTTGGCAAGTGTGTGTATATATAAATATTGTGTACACATACATAGCAAGGATTTTCCAGTCAATTTACCTGCTGCCATTTTGTATTGTAACTCGCAATCAGTTCCTGCAGCTTCTTCCTAATTAATCAAATGATCCCAGTATCATAAGAGAAGAACTGCTGGGAACAGCCGAGAGCCAATCACATGAGCAGGACATTTTGGGTGAGGCTTTGTACACGAAACACCCCCATACAAGAAGCCATGTTTACAATGTTCCCAGAAAATGCTTACAGGCTCAACTAGAAAGATATTGTTTACTACTGTAAAATATAAAAGATTGGTGTAACCATTTTAGATTTAATATACATACCGTGTGTGTGTGTGTGTGTGTGTGTATATATGTATATGTGTATATATATGTATATATATACAATTTTATTTTTTTAAAGTGGGTTTCTTTTTTATAGTAGGCTAATAAAAAAAGGAAAATGTTTTGGTTTTTAGGTTCTACCCTTAACAGCATCATCAGAGGAGTGTTAGAAGTTGTGGTTGGAATTGCAGCGGGACTTCTCCTGGGTTTCTTCCTTCAATATTTTCCAAGTAAAGACCAGGTAACAACTTTGTTCAGTATGTAGGGTGGGAACTGCCCATTTGCATTGCTGGCTCTTCACAGAGCTCAAAGTGTAATTCCACTTTTGCAGCCAAAAACCCCACTATATGTATGTTTATATGTTCACATTCACACAGCATACCGAAAATAATAGAAAAAAAACAAAACATTTCTTACTTTTTTTTAGATGTTTTTTTGCTAAAGGCCTTTGTGCAGATTCCAGGCTACTCTGAGCAGTTTGATAATGAGACTAGAAGGTGGCTGTACTGAGGGACAGTCTAAAGATTATTATTATCCTAACTGGCCGAATTTCGACGATCGATGGAACGGATTTTCCTTTGCACATGTGCAGTGTTCATGTTGCAATTTTTTTTCCCCAACGAAAACGCCACTAATTCATCGATTTTTCCGTACGTTTCGAAAAAAGTTTTCCAGCCTGACGGATCGAGGAAACTCGGCCAGTTCTACAGTAATTATGATCGTTCACTTCAAATCAACTGGCCGATTATCGTACAAAAACAAAAACTTTCGATTTACGAATGATAATCGCAAGGTGTATGAGCACCTTAACTGTGCCGTCCGTCCGTTTTTCTACTACGGGCGGACGGCAACTGGTTAAGGACCAAGGCTTTTTTTTCCATTTTTTGCACCCATGTTATAATCCACGTTTTAGGCCTTAAAATTACTTAAAACCCCCAACATTATATATTTTCTGAAAGCCAAGACCCTATAAAAAAAAAAAATGGTGGCAGTTGCAAATTTTTATGTTGCACGACATTTGCGCAACCTATTATCAAACCCAGAAATTTCGTGAAAAATGCACTTAAGTTAAATTTAGTGGCCAAAACACTATATAAAACCATTCTTTTTATAAACGATGGGGTTACAATGAGTAAATAGATACCCAACATGCCCAGGTTAAAAATTGTGTGCGCCCGTGAAACTGCGACAGAATTAGGTAAGTGGATCAATTTTTTTTTTTTATAAAGGACTAACACAACAAAATCCTTTGTTGTGTTTCTATTTCAATTAAAGGATTTTTGATTAAGGCCTGGCCTTTTTTTTTTAAATTATCACTATCTGCATGGAGTTTGAATGTTGTCCCTGTTCTTGCACGGGTTTCCTCCTAAACTCCAAAAATATGCTGGTAGGTTAATTGGCTCCTGCCTAAATCAGCCCTAGTGTATGTGAAATGGGGACCTTAGTTTGTAAGCTCCTCAAGGGCAGAGTTTGTTGCGAAAGTGCAGTATGTAAAGCACTGCATAAATTGTCACTATAGAAATACTTGTAATAAATACATTCAATATTATACAAAAGTTATACTCACCCAGTCCTCAGAGCCGGCCGCCTGTGACAGCCACCCCCCTAGCCTGTCTCCTCCGCTCCAGCGATGGTATATCCATCGGTGTCCCCACGTCCTATACAAAGTGCATAGAACGTGAGGACTCAGGGACCTTAGACCACTGCAGCGGAGGGGGAAGATTAACTTTTAAAAGTTTAGTGTCACTTTAACAACAGAATCTGTCCCACCCACAGCATAGATTGTATTACATTTGAAAAACATTTCTACTCAATCCAGGGTGTGTGTGAAAGTCCATTTGATTCTATATTTCTGTGATCCCTTTATGTGAACTAGATATACAGGTGAAACTCGAATAATTAGAATATCGTGCAAAGTTTATTTATTTCACCAATGCAACTTAAAAGGTGAAACTAATATATGAGATAGACTCATTACATACAAAGCAAGATAATTCAAGCCGTGATTTGTCATAATTGTGATGATTATGGCTTACAGCTCATGAAAACCCCAAGAACCCCAAATCCACAACCTCAAAAAAGTAGATTATTACATGCAATCAATAAAACAAGGATTGTACATAGAACAATATCGGACCTCTGAAAAGTACAAGCATGCATATGTACTCAGTACTTGGTTTGGGCCCCTTTTGCAGCAATTACTGCAATTACTTTTGCACGATATTCTAATTATTCGAGTTTCACCTGTATGCGCATATTCGTCTCCATTCAGAGTATGATGTACAGTATGCATATGAACATGTCTAACTCAATTAAAATGACGACGTTGTCTTAATGATAGCTTTGCAGGAGTTTACTTCACGGTGTATCTTTGTAATCCCACAGAAAAAGCTATTTAAACACCTCATTCCATAAAAATGTGAAAAATGAATGTGTTTGCTCATGTGACTGTAGTAGCCACATAAAGGGGGGGTTTGGTGTGGGGGTTTTTTTTTACCATTCAGGAAGACAAGGTCAGGTTTGAATTGTGAGACATTTTTATGAGAAACTATCACTACGTTACAACTGCAATCTTTACAACATGATTGGACCTTTTAATGTTGTAGGGTTGGTTTAGCCGGTACAAGAGGGGTGAGATTTAACACAACCCTTCCCAAATACTCCAAAACTTTCATATTTGAAGATCAAACAAACAAACTAGTAATGACCATGGATTGAGGACAAGCAGAATTGTCATGGGGACCCTGGAAGAACAGACAGAATGATTAGGTGGATGTCATTACTAGTAGAGTTCCCAGCATGTAACAACCTGCTGGAGTCTACCTAAATATTTTATAGCAAAAAGCTATTAATGTCATTATGTGAACTATAAACTGGATGTGTTTTCACCCCTACAGGAGAATCTAAAATGGAAGAGATCCTACCTCATTCTGGCACTTTCCATATTTGCAGTGTTCGGAAGCCTGTATTTTGGTTTTCCTGGGTCAGGAGGACTGTGTACACTGGTGATGGCTTTTCTAGCAGGCATGGGATGGTCTGGAGAAAAGGTATTATTAAAACAGAACTCCTAAAAGAACATTTGTCAAATAGTGAACAGATGTATGCCCTTTTCAGAATGAGCAAGGTGGGGGATATGACAAGCAATGCTGAAAAAATGCTTCAGATAAAGATGTGTAGTTAAGTAGTAGAAATAATAGGGGGAATTCACAAAGGAATCTGGTGAGAGTAGCATGCCCCACAGGCTGTTTCAGGATCAAGCAGCTCCAGCTTTCCTGCTCCAGACATGGCATAGAAAATGGAGCAGATCGCTCATAATTAACAAAGGGGAATAGTGCAATAGTATACAGATACCAATACATAAACCGGTGATTGTTTTAACCCTTCTCTACTCCTAAAGTAAAAAAAAAAAGTTTGGCTATACATACACGTGCTATATATACACTCTCTAGGGCTGCAACTAATAATTTTCATAATCGATTAGTTGGCCGATTTTTTATTTTTTACATTTAGTTGGATAAAAAAAAAAATACAATACCATCCTTAACTTAAAATAAATAAAAAAAGACAAATGCAGTGTTACAAACATAACATTTACGTCAGCAAAAAAACTGCATGGCCGTTTTTTGCAATTGCACTGGAACGCACATCATTGTGGTACTGTGTGTTCCAGTGCGGGCAATCACACTTTGGGTGGGAGGCGCCTTTTGGGTGCCATTGAAATAAATGGCACTGTAACGCACCTCCCGCAGCAGAATTTGTCAGGCCGAAACCAAAAATGACTTTTTTCCCCACCTTCTTATATTTTTTTTAATATAATAATTGTATTGTAAGCACATGGCGCTTGAATAGCTTCAGCAAAAGGAATGAACTGCCAGTGGCAAGATTCTGCAGACGGCAGCTGAATGTAAATACAGCAGGTAGTGGGCTGGTGCAATAGCCAGCCTGCTATTGGCCATTTCAAATTACAATAGCCAATAGCAGGCTGGCTATTGCACCCGCCCCCTGCTTGGTGTGCCCTCCTCCCAGCGTGGAGGAGAGAGCTAGGGGATCCAAACAACTAATCGATACTGAGTATAGTTGACAATTATTCTCATTATCAATCAATTAGATGGTTGCAGCCCTAATACTCTCAAACATAGAAACTGCCAAGTTGTTTAGCCACTCTTCTCTCCCCTTGCCCAACAACAGAACACTATTTTGTATTTTTTTTGTATTTTGTGAATGATGTACCACATAAAGAGCGTTCTCTGAAGGGGCAAGGGGAGAGGAGGGGGCAGACAAACAGTGTGGCTTCAGTGTATGAGAGCTGGAGCTCTTGTATCTCAGCGTTGGACGCATAGTGAAAGCTATACTATCCAGCCTGAGTGTGTAAATATTACAGGAAGTACAGACCTACATAAGTAGCATACCTTGTAAAGCAGGCCACAAACACGCCAAAAATCGTAGGATTCTCGGCGGGTTTTCAAACATGCTCGTAAGACAAAAGAGGTGCGACCGTGCAGTAGAAACGGTCGCACGCCTTCCACACACCTGCCGATTACTGCCCAGGACTTATATTTGTCCAGCAGATGAAAACACAATCCTGTTCTGCTTTCATATATTATCCCCATGACTGTCCGTTGGTATTAGAGTGCATACTGACTTTTTTATCTTTATTCTTTTTATGAAAGACCAACAACAATATAAAAACCAAAACCTATTAACAAAAATAACATCTGAAGTATACAACAGGACATATATCTATATTCCAATTTACTGTACAAATACAGTAACAGAAAAAAGAAACATTTGTGCAGTGACCGACCTCAACAGGAATAAAAAAAAAAAAAAACTCTCCTTTTTTATTTAGCTATAATTATTGGGGGATCATTGGAAATTATCCTCTTATTATACCACCCTGTCAAAAATAAAGGATTACCGACTATTAAACGAAAACCTATGCAAAGAGTCAATAAATGATTCCCATGCATCAAAAAACTTTAGAGCTTGAGTGTCCTTACTTGTCTTTAATCCAATCATTTTGAAATACAAACATCAGGTTACTCAAAAAAAATGGTTAGGGAAGGTGGTTAAGAATATATCCGTTGATGCAGAATGGTTTTCTTCCCCACCAAAGATATAATAGACAATAGCTGTCTGCATCAAAGAGTTATTTTCACTCCATGCAGATCTAGGATTCCAAAGATCGCCCAAGCTGCAGACAGAGGTAAATAATTGACCAGGTTTTGCTGAGTATACTGGGCAATATCATTCCAAAGGACTTTATCTTAGGGCAGCTCCAAAAGGCATAAGTCTGCTGATTCCTGCCCACACCTCCGACATCTAGAGGAACAGCTAAGTCCCATAAGATAAGCAGATAGATATGCAGAGAGATATAAGATCCATGATAGATTTTTAATACCATTCCTCTATAGGTGGACGCAGTCATTGTATTCCATGCTCTATTAAAAGCTTGAAGAATCTCAATAGTAGATATATTCCGAAAATAATTAGTCCACTTTGAGAGGCTGGTGGAGTGTTTCACATAATCCAGATCTAATCTATAGCACCTATACACCTAAGCTATTGCATCCTTATTTGGGTTAGGATTCAAAAGCACCTGATCAAGGGGGTTCTTCCAATCTGAAGGCGAGGTTTTTAAGTATACGTATTGCATAAGAGCGCATCTGCATTAAAGTAAATCTTTCACAATTTATAAATGGGGAAACTCTCCGATTCGGCTGCAAAAGTCAAGTTTGTGATCAGTGGTTGATGTAAAGGACTTGCAGTGAGGAAAATCATTATTTGATCCTCTGCAGATTTTATAAGTTGCCCACTTACAAACGAAAGGTCGATCATTTTTATCATAGGTATATTTTAAATGACAGAGACAGAATATTGACCAAAAACCCAGATAAAACACATGATACAAATTGAGTTGCAGTTCAGTGAGTAAAATAAGTATTTGATCCCCTACCAACCAACAATAATTCTGGCTCCTCTCACAGACTGGCTCTATGGTACACAGATTAGTCCTGTCAATTTAAAAAGGTGCTCCTAACGCCAACTCGTTATGTATAAAAGACACCTGTCCACAGAATCTCTTTCTTCCATTCAAACCTCAGCGCCATGGGCAAGACCAAAGAGCCGTCAAAGGATGTTGGGGACAAGACCTGCACAAGGCATGAATGGGCTACAAGACTATCAGCAAGAAGCTTGGTGAGAAGGAAACAACTGATGGAGTGATTATTCGCAAATGGAAGGAATACGAAACAACCATCAATCGCCCTCGGTCTGGACGTCCATGCAAGATTTCGCCTCATGGGGTAAGGGTGATCATGAGAAAAGTGAGGGATCAGCCCAAAACTACACGATTGTTTGTGAATGTTCTCAAGGTAGTAGGGACCACAGTCCCCAAACAAACCATTGGTAACACAATACACCGCCATGGATTGAGATCCTGCAGCGCCTGCAAGGTCCCCCTACTCAAGAAGGCAATGTACAGGCCCATCTGAAGTTTGACAATGAACATCTAAATGATTCAGAGAATGATTGGGAGAAAGTGCTGTGGTCAGACAAGACTAAAATTGAGCTCTTTGGCATTAACTCGAGTCGCTGAGGTTGGAGGAAGAAAAATGCTGACTATGACCCTAAGAACACCATCCCTATAATCAAGCACGGAGGTGGAAACATTATGCTTTGGGGTTGTTTCTCTGCTAAAGATACAGGCCAACTTTGCTGCATTGAGGGGCCAATGGACTAAAGATGGGTTGTGGATGGGTCTTTCAGCATGACAATGACCCAAAACATACCGCCAAGGCAACAAAGCAGTGGCTCAAGAAGAAGCACATTAAGGTCATGGAGTGGCCTAGCCAATCTCCAGACCTTAATCCTATAGAAAATATATGGAGGGAGCTGAAACTTCGAGTTGCCAAGTGACAGCCAAGAAATCTTAAGGATTTAAAGAAGATCTGTAAAGAAGAGTGGACCAAAATCCCTCCAGAGTGCAAATCTGGTAACTAACTACAAGAAACATCTTACCTCTGTGCTTGCCAACAAGGGTTTCTCCACCAAGTACTAAGTCATGTTTTGCTTGGAGATCAAATACTTATTTTATTCACTGAACTGCAACTCAATTTATAACATTTGTATCATATATAAAATATACCTATGATAAAAATGATCAACCTTTCATTTGTTTGTAAGTGGGCAAACGTACAAAATCTGCAGGGGATCAAATAATTATTTTCCACACTATTTGTGAGAAGGGTTTCAGTAACATCAATGTAATGTGCGTGCTGATTTTTTTTTTTTTTTAAATATTGTGCGGAAATCTAAACAATTTTTTCTTTTTAATTTATAAATAGGCTGTGGTTGAAGACATAGTAGCTGTTGGATGGGATATCTTCCAACCACTGCTGTTTAGTTTGATTGGATCAGAAATAAATATTGCCACCTTGAGACCCGAGACTGTTGGTAAGTGTAGAACATTGCAGTATAGAGATGTATGCTCAGCTGCTATGATGTATGTTGTTATCTGTCCCCAAAAAAGGGTATAAAATTCATTTCAGTACAGCGCTGCATGACGGAATAAATGTCAGTCAAAGTACCGCAGCGCTGAATACTGAAAAATGGCCTGGATGGGAAGGGGGTTTAACACCGCGGATGTCAACTGGTTAACAAAGGACTTTGTAGAGGGTGGCTTTAGATGGACCAGTACCTCCCATCATGTAGGAATGTCTTAGGAGGCTAGTGACAAGCACACAGACTGTTGGAAGTAATCTGGCCACTCTTTCCCTTTCCTCCAACTGAAAGGAGGGCTGAGTCACTACATGTACCGCAGTGTGCTTTTGCCCATCGGACATGATTACAATGTAGAGCTCTTATGTTTTGAGAATGGACTGTTATCTTCCTGCATGTCATACTTGGCAAACTACCTGCTCCTCTCTGATCACCGTAAGAGCCCTATTTTCTGTATATCTTTTTAAATATAATGTTTATCAGAAGTTTGCAAATGTAGACAAAGTATGGATATGGGAGAAAAGTTCACTTCTAGTGCCCAGCAAACATTTACTAGCCATTCATTAGTATTAAAAAAAAAAGAAATTGTTTTGTTTTCTTTGCCTGTAAAAAAAAAACTCCTATTAACAATTCCCCGTTAATTGTGTTTTTTTAGCGTTGTGTATTGCCACACTTGGGATTGCATTAATAGTGCGGATATGTTTCACATTCTTGATGGTGTGCTGGGCAGGATTTCTGATGAAGGAAAAGATATTTATTTCTTTAGCATGGATGCCCAAAGCTACTGTTCAGGTAAGGTCACAATACACTCCAGCCTTGAAGTCCCCAAGGGGGGGAGGAGTTTGGAGCCGATGCCCCCTTAGACACACAAGTCTGGTTGCTTCTGCTAGTCAGGCACTGCATCTTTGGCCATTTTCACAGCACTGTTATCTGTTGCACTTTGGGCACCTTCCAGCAGATGTATCTTTCATCTTTCATGCAATCTCAAGAAAAAAGTGGATGTCATCCTCTCTGATCCTCGCATTTCTATGGTGCATTTCATAGAATGCCTTTCTTGCTTTCTACTTTTATGATTTGGATATCTCAAGCTACTTAGCTGCTTCAAAGTGAAGAATCTCTGAAATAACTGATACCATTTAGTCTATGGATTATGTTCGATACCAGGGGTGCCCATTAGGTTGATCGCGATCTACCAGTCGATCGCAAAGCTAACACTGGTAGATCACAATCGCAAGTCAGCTCAATGTCCGGAGCTCCCTCAAGCAATTCTAGTGCAGCTGAATGTGTGCTGCAGTTCCCCACATGACCTGAAGGTCAAAGCCTGTGCATAGTGTTGTAATCCTCCCTGCTGATAGAACCAGGAAGTGTCTCCTAGATACAGCAGCAGGAAGCAGAGGAGAGGCTGAGTAGGCTGCATCCAATCAATGGAGTACATTGGGACCACCAAGGTACTGTGATCTGTACACAGCCCTGCCTTCATGCAGCTATACCCACCCCACATAACACAGACAGTGGGCTGTTTATAAAGAGCAGCTAAAACGACCAGTGTGTATTACTGGTTATTTCAGGTCTAGGGAATAGTGTGTTTATAGGAGGACACTGTGGGCTGTCAGCATCTTGTATTATTACACAGCACCCCATCAGCAATCTTTCATCTTTTCCATCTTATCATTTACTTCACAGGATCCTTTCCAGTCTGAGGGCTTGTTCACACCACTTCAAGTGCGTTCCAGCCCGGTGAGCTGCTGGAACGCACTGGATCACATACTGTAAGGCTCCCTGCGTTCTGTGGTGCGGTAGTGCTTGTACAATTTTTTGTGTGTGATCACATCGGACCAGAACACAGCATTGTTGTGCCACGCATTCTGGTGTGGTCAATCGCACTGAGTGCGGGTGCGTGCGTAGCTGTGGTGCCATTGACTTGAGTGCATCGACCACTCCAATCCCAGAACGCAGGGAGCCTTACAGTATGCGCTCCAGCAGCTCACAGTGCTGGAACGCGCAGGAAGTGGTGTGAAAGGGCCTTGAGAATATTCTGCTTTTCTAATTTCCTGGAAAGTATCATGTCAGCAGCCCTTGTGTGTGTTTATTGTACAAGCTGGCTAATCCCATAACTGCTAGACAGCCAGGAGAGAGATTGAGGAGAAACCCCAAGAAAGAGAGAGAGGAAAGACATCCAGGAGAGAGAGTGAGAAGAGCAAACCAGGAGAAAGTGAGGAGAGCCAGCCAGAAGAGATGGCGAGGATAGAGCAAGGGGAGACAACCAGGAGAGTGAGGAGAAACACAGCCAGGAGAGATGGTGAGGAGAGAGAGCGAGTATAGACAACCAGGAGAGAGTGAGGAGAAACACAGAGAACGAGGAGAGACAGGATTTGAAATGTAGTAAGAACCATTGAAGCCCAGTTTTTTTTTTTCTTTTAATTGGTAGATCTTATTGAGCTCGTCATTTGAAAAGTAGATCTTGACACAAAAAATTGTGGGCACCCCTGGTCTAGACTTAGAAGTGAAATTTAAGTTTTGTTTTTTTTCTCTTTAAGTTGGTAAATAAAGAAGAACCCCGGCATGTACAAAATTAGCCCTTGCAGTGAGGCAACCCCCGCACTGCAAGGGTTAAAGGAGAACTATGGGGTTAAGGCTTTTCCCCATAGTTCTCCTTAGGGTAACGGGAGGACACAAACTAGCGTCCTCCCGTCACATACTGAGACGCCGCAGCTGAAGCGGATCCCGACAATTATGTCTGGATCCGCCCAGCTGTGTGACTGACAGCTAGCTCTGCCTATTTAGAGGCAGAGACAGCTATACCCTCCCCCGTCCATTCCGCCAGTCAGAGCTGGCGGATTGGAGAGGGGAATCCAGCCCCTCCCCTGTCACGGCAGAGAGCTGTGACAGGATCGAGAGGTGAGCGAACGCCGGTATATGTTCGCTCACCTCCCAATCTACTGAGCCGACCTGTGACAGTCTCATTGTCACAGGTCGGCTAGAACTATGAGGTGAGTGAAAAGCACTCATGTCATAGTTCTCCTTAAGTGCTCGCTTTGGTGTAAAATAAAAAATGATGATCCCAACGAGAGGATAACCTGCTACAGGCTGAGTTTTGGGTCAGAGGAGGACATTAGTAAATGTTCTCCTCTGACCCAGAAGAGAATTATGGCAAAAAGGGTTGGTTGATAGTTCCCTTTTTAAAAGTGCAGTTGAAATGATCACTGCTCTGAATATACTAAAAAGCCAGTTTGCTATGGACTGTGATACAGTGCAGGAATTTTGATATTGCCAGATGCATTTCCAGAAATGATTTGATCCTGGGTAAAATTTTTACACTTCCAGCTTCTGTTTTTGTTCTAATGCTAAACTGCTTACTTTTGACTTCTTTGAATTATGTGTTTTCAGACCTGCGCTTATTTTTAAAATGTATCTTTTTATGTCTTTTACTTAGGCTGCCATTGGCTCCGTGGCTTTGGATATGGCAAGAAGCATTGGGGACAAACAATTAGAAGAATATGGCATGGATGTGCTAACTGTAGCTTTTCTAGCGATTCTGATCACAGCACCCATAGGAGCATTAATTATTGGGCTAACAGGACCCAGAATGTTGCACAGATCGGAAGACACAAGTATAAATGTAGACGAACCAGCAGAGACTGAAAGCAGGATAGAACTATCTCACCGGCTTTGATACTGTATTTTGCTCCTCACTGACCGGACATTTGTTTTTAAATGATCATGTCTCCCATTTACCAAACAAGATTTTATTTATATGATTGTACAGATTGTTCTTCTTTTTATAAATAGGAATCTTTATGTACAGTAAAATATTAATATTTACCATTGTATATAAATCGGTGTCCTGTAGTCCTTATTGGAGAGTGGAGATCTGGTCATTCAGAACTTTGTTACAGTATTGAAAGCTGTCAACCCAACACGATGCAGATTTCAGTACCATAGTTAGAGATACAAAAAACTTTAACACTTGGAGTGGGGCTACCCCTGCACTGCAAGGGTTAAGTACTTGTTTTTGTCTAGGTGCGAAAAATGAAGAGGTTATACACCTAAACTTCCAAACCAGCAAGCTGTTACAGCGCTCCCTCCAACCTGTCTCCCCCCTCCCTGCAGCATTGAAATCTTCCTCAGTGCTCTCATGTCTATACACCGTGTATAGAACATGAATTACGGGACCTTCGATTGATGCAGCGTAGGGAGAGAGAGAGGCTCCAAGGACCGGTCTAAAAGCATCCAGTATTCCAGTGAGCAACTT
Organism: Nanorana parkeri; assembly: GCF_000935625.1. NCBI lineage: Eukaryota > Metazoa > Chordata > Amphibia > Anura > Dicroglossidae > Nanorana > Nanorana parkeri. The sequence goes on along the minus strand of NW_017306640.1, from coordinate 1,121,285 downwards.
TTTTTTTTTTTTTTAACCTAGACAAAAATGAGCGGTTAACCCTTGCAGTGGGTTTTTTTTTTTTTTTTCTTGGAGTTCTTTAATTTCCAAAAGGAAGCGAAGAGATTGTGTAGAGGTCAGAAGAAGGTATGTAAAGAAATGGTAACCAAAATGTGCCCGTTTGTTGAAAATCTAAAATGAAGAAAGCATGGAGTATATTTACAGTGATACCTTTTCTAAAATGTATCAGGCCCTTTCATAAATATGACAAGACATTACTTTGTTTTTGTTAAATGTTTCCACTTTAAATGCAAAGTAGAGAAGGAGTGTGACTAGATGTTGTTAGAGGTTTTTGAGTTGGCAAACTGAATGGAATGAAGTAATCTGTAGGGCGGCCAACTCTTCTCATAATCGGTTATTGATTTAATCGATTAGTTGTTGCATCCCTAAAAATCTGTATCCCTTGCTGCATGATTTCTACCAGGTGAGTGTCAGACTTCATATGTCTCCTTACAGAGAACACACACACGAAATAGATCTGTTTGTGTGCAAAAAAAAGAAGAGCAGTAAACTGCTAATCTAGGCAAAAACTATGTGCTTAGACTTCTTATAATACCAACTAGTGATGCACCGATACCAGTTTTTACAGCTCCCTGTACTGTGCAGTGTGGGATGATGAGGTAGAGGGGGTGGCTATTTTAGATTGTAAGCTCTCAATAGCAGAGGCCTTTTTGTTTTAGCGATGCACAATTGCTTGGTGTTCTAAATCTACTATAACAGTAATAATAATAATGGAGCAGCAGAAAGAGATACAGATAAGCGATGAGAAACATGCTACTGTGTGACAACAATGCTGGACCTGCCTATAACCCGAATCCTCCTCCTTGCTATACAGCAAAGACTTAAAAGTGACATTAGACTCAGCAGTTAAATCTTAAATACAATCAAGAACCTTACCTATAAATAAAAATGCAGCTTATTTGTGGATCACTCGGCTGTAGGTCCTCAAATCATCTCTGAATTGATGCTGACACTGTCTTTTCTTCTGGAGGGTGGCTACTTTTGTTCCCCATGGTCCCTGTGTGTGTTGTAAAGTAGCCACCGTTCCAAGCTCACTCCAGTGATGGACTACAATACAAATTCGTAAACTAAACGTGAGATTGTAGTCTATCACAGGAGTGAGCTTGGAGCCGTGGCTACTTTACAACACACACAGGGCAATCTGTTTAGATTATTGTACAGGATTTCTATAGCGCCAACAGTTTGCACAGCACTTTACAAAATAAAGGTGTACAGTTACAACACCATTTCAGTACAGAATGGTTAGTAGGGCCCCGCTCCTGGGAGCTTACAATCTAATAGGAGGACAAGTGATGCAAAAGGTAATGTGGGATGAGCTAATGGAAGAAGTAAATAAAGAGAGTTAGTACATCGCAATGGGATAGGCTTCCCCGCAGCGATGAGTTTTCAAGGCCCACAGACTAGCATTGCGCTCCCAATCAGATCCCCCTGTCAGTTTTGCATAATCTGATAGGAATAGCCATGTGAAAGGGGATTTAGATTTCCAAATGAAGAATGGAAATTTCACATATGCAACAGATTTGACTTGATTGGCCGAATGTGTAAATGTCTAATATGCTTGACAACAACAGAAGCCAGCAATATGATAGTTTAAAGAACTACAAATTAACTTACTTTTTTTTTTTTTTTCCTGAAACCTTGTTGCAATGTAGTTCTATATAAGAGGAGATTTACATGTATAAGCTAAAAATCAATGAAAGCAAGACAAATAAAAAATGACACATTTTATTATGATCTAATATGTACTTAAACAACCATTAGAATACACATTATTCTGGAAAATAAGTTGTGAGTGAAAAAAGAAAAAAAATTCCAGCATAAGGCCCGATATTAAATAAATAGATCTTGAAAAAAGTACAAACATGTGGTAATGAAAAGAAAAGAAAAAAATCTTGTTAAGAGTGAAAAAAAAAACCAGCAGATTTATAAATTGTGCATGTCATTTAGCAGTATAATACCTGTTTCCACAATATTTAGTATAACAAATTGTGACAACACTATTATATAAGGCACTCTTGAAACAACTCCATAACATGGTCGCTTCTATTCTGGGTGATGCAGTTGAAAAATATAAATACTACAAGAAAAAGTAAAAAGCGATCACCATACACTGACATACAACACCTTATGCAGTTGTCGGACACTGGTAAAGCCCAACTCTAGGGAAATGAAGTTTCCCCTGACAGTGGAAGGGTGAACTGCTCATTTATGCCCACAATGCAGGACAAAATTTACATTTTGCTTACCTGATCCTCGCTCCCACCGACTCCCTCCATGCTGCTAGACTGGTCCCCTCAGTTTCTTCTCCCCTGCACTCCAGCGCTCTAAGGACTGCTGACATCTGCAAGTACAATGCAGGCTTCATAGCCCTGCACGGTGTGTGAGTCCACAGCCAGAGTGAAGGGCAAGTAGAGCAGACTTCCAAGTGGGTATCAGCTAAGTCAAATAGCTTGGTCCTGTCCCCTAGGCATAAACGAGCAGTTGTTCCTTGCATTGCCAGGGCAGCCCCAGCAAAATAAAACTTTTCACTACCCTGAAGTTCCGCTTTAAAGCCCATTTTCACCTTTGTGGAGGTATTAAAAAAAGAAAACCTTTTGCCAGTAATGTATACGAAGTGTACATGAAGCAGACATATGCAGTTGCTGTATATGAACACAGAGTCTTACTTTTTGTTAGCTGTCCTCTTCATGGCTCCCTTTGAATTGGCTGCCTCTGTGTTCTACAAGTAGTCTGTGTATATTAACACTCTCTATCTGAGCTCTCTCCTCCATTCATTAGTATTTATAGTGTCAACCCTCCCCAGACAGTGTATTGTGACCTGAAAGGCAGATCTGGTGTGCAGTAATCTTGTTACAATGACTCACAGCGAGGGAGGCAGCTGCTTTGCAATCTAATGCCAGGCCCAATAAAGAAAGCCAGCAATGAGTCATGAAAATGTACACACATATACATCATCACGGCACCTCTACATTACCACAATAAATACAAATCACTTACAAAAGGTGGAAATGTTACAAAAGTTGGCAATTTTGGAACTTCCCTTTAGGGAAATTTAGAGTGGTCTTATATTTTCTATTTATTATGGTTTAGGCTAAAGAAACAACATTTAACAAATATTTTAGTCTGGTGAGTAATAAAGCATTTTATACCGTGTTTTATTACAGGTAGACCTCTTTTTCACATATTTTATTCCATCTTTTTACAGCCGGTTGAGAAAAGCCTGTTTACAGATCTCAATAGTTCAAGCCAAAATGTATACATTGAAACTTCTGACTGGGTCATCTAATTTGCATTAGTCAGCCATTTTTGTCAGTCAAACTTAATCTCCGGGCATGTAGCCACCAATGTGCTGCCCCTTTAGTTAACCCACAGTGCTCCAGAAAAAAAAAAAATCTGTCATGTATTCATTGTTAATTCTTAAAAACAAAAAATATTCAACAATCAAAATAAAATTAACCCCAAACCATTATTGTTAACCCTTACACTCAACCCCAGTAATCTTGCCGCCCTTGGTTCAATTTGAGGCAACTAATCAAAATTTCAGTTGAAATCAATTAAAGGCACCGCAGTGCAAATTGAAAGGCAGTATCTATCAATCTCCCCACCAATTCCCAGTATTTGAAAACGATTTAAATTGTGCATGGCAGACGGCGGCAGTTCCAAGCCATCAAAAGCGTCATAATCACCAAGTGCATCAGCCAGCATTATGGTAGGTTTTTCCAGATCTCTTTACAGGATCAGAGGATACATAATTAGTGGCGTTCGGTCACAATGCTGTCAGTTGATACTCCTGTTGGCCCCACTGGAAGATATGGCCTGTTACTGTTAACACCAACCTAATTTTTATACATTTTGCACCAAAGAATCCTTGCAATGTTCAGTATTACATTTGTGAACAAGTACAACTATGTTTTCATGGTATTACCACACACAGCAAATGGTAATGTAAACCTTAAAATAAATGCTGGTCACAGCTCTCCACTAGGACTTTGTTTTGCTACTTTAAAGTGTAACCCAGGAAAATTGCTAGATAAACATATACAGTGGTACCTCTATTCACGAACTTAATTAGTTCCATGATTATGGTCGCAAACCGAATTCATTGCGAACCCAAGTCAATTTCCCCATAAGGTTTAATGTAATACATATTACTGTACAGCTAAAAAGAACACACAAAAGCTTCACAGCAAGTGTGCACAGGTCTGTCTGCGACTAGAGGAAGCCATGTTCATGTGTCAGAGAGGGGAAGATGGCCGCGGTTGTGTTCGTCACCCGATTTGGAGTTCATGAACGGAAGCAACATTTTGCCGAACTTCCTGTTCGTAAACAGAAGCGTTAGTGAACCGAGGTATTACTGTATAATGTATATACTGTATGTAAAAGGTTTAACCCGCCAAAGTATTTTACATTCTGCTTAGCCATTGTTCTGATTCACATACCTGTGCCATACTGCATGCAATAAGAATCACTCTACCACTTCCTGGGTTAGCATTACAGCTTCCTAGGCCATCTGCCTTGTCAATGGACTGAGGAGATCATTTAGTATCTAAACGGCAGACTGAAGGTGAAGAGGTGACAAAGAACACGGCAAAGGTGAACTAAGAAACAAGGGTATCACCTGCCTGACTATGCAGTGTGGCAGATCTGTGAGAAACAAAAAGACTAACTGAGCAGTAACAAATCCTTTGACAAGAAAAACAGTTAAACACATGTATGTCAACGTTGTATTTAGTGGCTTGCCGAGAGTTCTGTTTTATTTTGAAATGAAAAGTTCAAATTTACAAAACTAAATCCTCCTAAAAAAAAATCACCTTATTTAGATCTCATTTTTATATACAACTCACCTTTAGAGAATGCATGTTTTTAAATGACATGGAACAGATATACATACAGTATTGATGACCTCTTCCCAGAGTACCACAATCCTAAATGTATAAAGTAATACAATGGGTGTCTTAGTGAAGCTTTAACCACAAGCATGGTCCAATTCTCTGACATTGATGTTAAGGTCAGAGAACAGTGTGCAATAGCTAAGCTGTTGTTAAGACTACAAGTGCCACATACAAAATTTCAGCAAAGTTCTTGTGCTGCAAGGACTCTGCCATACTGTGACCTCTTCCAAACTCTATTTAGTTGCTTTCAATGCGGACATCATTGACCAAGTCTGATTGGTCACTGTGGGCAAAAAACTTTTTGCACATGATTTTGACCACGAGTTTGGTTACTCAAGAGCAAATGCTTAAAGTGACATTAAAGTCAATGTTTTTCCCCCTTCCCAATCCTGCTGTAGAGGCTTACCATTAATGATATCCGATCTTCTTTACTGTCCTTTTCAGCTGTCCCTCCAGCGCTGATGCGGGGCTCCAATCCAGCGCCGACTCATCTGTCCTCCTCTTCTCTGCTGTCCCACGGTGTCTGTGCGGGCGCACGCTGCTCCATTGACTAAGGCTGGGTTCACACCTAGGTGTACGGAATATACGCGTTTGTCGCGCGTTTTTGCTGCAATTTGCGCTAAAAGAAACACGTAACAAACGCGCGTTTCCGAGGGCTAGCCGGCTGTATCCTAATGTATACGTGCGACAAATACGCCCCAAAGAAGCTCCTGTACTTCTATGGGCGTTTTACAGCGCGTCCCTACGCGCTGTAAAACACCCAGGTTGGAAACATGCCCATAGGCAATTATTGGTTTTCACATGTTGAGCATTTTAAAGGGCGTAGGAACGCGCTGTAAAACGCCCAGGTGTGAACCAGGCCTTACCATGTGTCTCTCCTCGTCTCCCGGCCGAACATCTGAAGTGCGCATGCGGCCACCCCAAGATCCTTTGCGCCCGCCCGAGACTCTTCAGATGTGCGGATGAGAGCGCGCGGTGAAGACACTGGTAAGTATTAACCCTTTTTGAAAGGTTTTTTCTTTTTTAATGTTTTTGCATATATTTACTGCTTGCTAGTAGTAGATATATGCAAAAACACGCTGAGGGATTAATAACCCTTTAATGTAAATATTGGCTCATTAACACACCCTTAACTTAGCAGCATGAATGCAACACAAGCACCCACAGGTGCCAGCACGTAACCTTCCCTCTACCCAAAGCTCCCTTAAAACCTGCGGTTCCCCAATATACAAATCTCAGCTTTGCTAACATACAAGGCTGCCCCATCCTGCAAATCCCCAGGACTGGACATTGAAGCTGTCCATCACTTTTAGAAAGAAGTGAAAGTTGCAGAAACAGGGACAGATCCTTTCTTGGTCAAATTTGTGATCATTACACTTCAAGTCCCCAGGCTAAGGGAGAAAAATATAATCAAAAATTGATGGGAAGGCATTTGCATGCAAGGTGCATACTGCAAGCTGCCTCACGGAGGGGAGTTAAACAGAATACAAACATTTGCTACACAGTATGTGTGTGTATGCTTGTGCATCCTTAAATAAGTACCACAAAAAAATCAATCGAACACCACCAAAGTAAACCTGATTGCGTCTCTCTTTGTGGTTTACTGGTCTTGATTTACTGGCGTGCTTAAAAATAAGGTAGCTTTAAAAAATAAAAAAAATAGAGTTTGGTGCCTTACAAAGGCATTGTAAGTCACAAATCACAAAACTTAACTACTGTATTACAGATCATCACAAGTGCACATGTTTAGGTACCAGAGATCCACTTCAATATCAGAGCAGGACTCTGAAATACTTCATTAAAAATGGCCTTAGAATTTCCTTGCAGCTCCTAGACAACGCAGACGAGAACATTTCCGAAAATGTTTTTACACTTAAATTTCTTTCTTTTTCAAGATGAGTGGACCCACGTTGTCTCCAGTAAGTTCATTGTGCTTGTTATGGGAGCCATCGCAAACAGGAAACTGGAAACAAGAGAACATAGTTCATTGGAAAAACTCTTCATACACTCAATAAAACAATAAAAATAAGTCAAACAGTAAAAGTAATTACGGTTATGCTAAAAGGTTGCTACAATTCAAACACCACTGGTGTTGTATAAAATGAATCTGTAAGTGTGCTACCATTAGCCAGCCCAGGCCTCAGTTTCAGAAGCAGCCCAGCTTTCCAGGCTGTGTGTGGTCTGGAGTCTGTTTGTTTTGCTGTCAATCCTAATGTAAAAAGGCCTTGCCTGATTTGCACCACTGTCACTGCCAGAACAAGCTACATATCTTCATAAATTGTAAGCCCTCACGGGCAGGGCCCTCCTCACCATCTTGTCTTGGATTGTAATGTCTTCCTTATACTTTAAAGTGCTGAGCAAACTGTTGGCGCTATATAAATCCTGTCTATAATAATAAATATCCAGCCCCCATCCTTATGATATAGATCACAGAGCTCTGAAAATGCCAGATATGGAGCATCATTCATTTGTATATCACTATTTATATTAAAACTGAACTCCAGCCAACCTTTTTCCTCCCCAGAGGTAGCAAGTCATCTCCTCTGTTGAAACAGATTACTCTCCATTCCCTGAAAATCTGCATCTCCACAATATTACCCTTTAAAGCTGCAGCAGCTATCTTGAGCCGACCTTCATTTCCTGTCTGGACACCTATCATTTATCAATCACCTCTTCTCCCGATCAGTAATGGCGTTGGCCCTCCTCTTGCAGCGATTAGCCATCTCTGCCATCATTTTGTTATATGAAAGAACACATCCCCAGTATTCCTTTGCTCAGGCAACCAATCAGCTGAGTGTACAGCTAAAGTCTGCAGCACGGAGGAGAAAGCACATCTAAAAGGGATCCCTGGAATGTGTTCATTGATAGAATTTGCTCAATAATCCAAGGTGATGTGAGGTTTACTCATGATCATTAGTGACGTTATAAGCCAATATTGCTGGGCTTCAATAATAACGTGATAAGGCAAAACTGCCATTTCATTAGTTTAAAGGGATCGATGAAAAAAAATAAAGATTATTGTAGAGAGGCTATAATCTTATACGAGCCTGTATGTTCTGCTAATTGAATTTGCTAAGCTGCATTCGTTTTCTCTGCTTCATAAAATTATGAAGAATTACTAAGAATAATGCTTTATATACCAGTCTTCTATCTACGCAAAACAAACGCTGGCTGGTAAAAGGATAACAGCCACAAAAGGACAGAGGACAAGACATTGTGGTCATGACATTGCAATGATAACATGTGACTTTCAAGCTTCAGGTTGTTGACACAAGACGTTACGGCTTAAATGAGATCTTTCTAAATGGCGGCATTGGCTCACAACAGTGGAATGCCCATTTACACATGGATTACATGTAGCCAGTTTATCAAACGCCTGGTTATATGTGCCGTATCCAGTCTGTATAACACTAAGGGTATCCATGCCATTTCCATTACAAAACCTCTGCAGGGTCAAGAGTAAAATGTGCCCATTCAAAGGCTTATAACCGACAAAGTCCACCAAACTGGAGTACACCATAATAAGCAACACAATTGCTTACCCCTATCCCTGTGATCCACATCCACAGAGATTAGCCCTTGCCAACTGTCAGCTGCTGTGCCCAACTCTGCTGCATATACAGGTATCGGGGAACTCAGAGGTCTGGGAATCAATGTTATGAGGAGGAAGCTGAAGAGCACTGTGGAGACTCATACTGTACATGAAAATGCCAATTGTTTTTCCGGCTATTGTACACACTAACCCATGGCAACATTTAAAAAAAAGCTGTGTTCCCAAATACAATGGCTGCTAGAGATCCACCTGTTGCCAGATCTTGGGGGGAAAAGTGGGTGGGCTTGCTCATCACTTCCCTAGTACACGCAAAGTCATAGAAAAGTTTGTGAAAAGGACACCGCTCACATTTGTTTGCCCAGTTTGCTCCGATACCAGGACTTCCGGTCAAAGGGAGATTTCCTCTGACCGGCAATGCCATGAAGGAACATGGAGCCGGCTTCCCGGCCAATCAGGAAGCCGGGCCGCAGGTAATGAAACCGCTGCCCAGCTTCCTGATTGCCTGGGAAGCCGACTCCATGCTACCGGAAGTACCATAATCGGTACTCGGTATCGGCGAGTACAGAAATATAAATATCGGTACTCCTACCCGATACTGTAAAACCAGTATCGGTGCATCCCTTATATTTACCCAATTCTAAGTTTTGCTACATACCAAATCATTTTTATGATGTCCTAATACTTAAAACTGCAGAATTCAAGGAGGGTGTACTTTGTTTTTCAAAGGACTGTAAGCAAGCAGCTATACAAGGTCAATTATGTCACTGCATACCGCACCTTTGCTTACATTAAACGGGTGGCAGCAGCAGCTGATTGTGCAGCACAGAAGGAACATCTTTTCATGTTCAGGTGGAGCTCCTTCCAGGTTCAGAGCTCAGTTTCGGTCAGAACCTTAGCTCATCTCTAGTAGAGAGCTATGGGGCAAGCCAATGAGCAGCAACAACATGTTTAACCACACCCACCACTTCTATCATGTCCAACTGTAGTTCTAGTGAGCACAGCGGTGCAAGGGTGACAGCGATGCAGTGCTTTCCATAGCACAGCAGGAGCGTTGTCACCCTTATAAATGGACTGCTTTAGGAATAGTTCTGTGGGCAGGCCCACCTGGTGTTTTTATAATATTAAAGGGGCAAAGAGACTGAATAACATTTAACATAATGGCAGCCTAAATGACAAATCCAGATTGATATGTTCCCCATAGTTTTACTATAAGTGTGCCAGGACTGGGCCTTGTTCTCTACATCTGTCTGTGGATCTAGACTACCACACAAGAGCAAACAACAACATAAACTCATTCCAGAGACTGGGAATGAGTTCTCCTTACAACTTAGGCCTTAAACCAATCAATGTATTGGCAGCAGAATAAAGTACTTGGAAGACTGGCATGGATCACTTATATGTGGGTATGTTTATGTTGTGCAATGCATTCCCTTCACAGCAAACACAACGCTCACCGTTTTAGAGCGCCAGCATCGGCAGTAGGCAACTTTAGCGATATGCAGGTCCTCTATATCTATTTCATTGACAACCTTAGGGTTTTCCTTCTGGATTTTAAGATTGATCAAACTGTCCTTCTGTTGCTTCTTCTTTGGTAGGAATGGTCGGATTGCAAGATATCCCAACAGGGCGAGGACACCCAAGAAAGGCAGTAGTCGCAGCCATTCGGAAACTGAAGAAGACAAGTTCAGGTTTGATTACAAGTGGAAGAGGTTTCTTAATTAACAAGCACTTTTTGTATTTACAGATGCTTAGGATGAGACGGCCATGTGTGTTCTTGTTGTCGTATTACAAGTAATGCTAACAGTACACATGTAACAGCAGCTCTCTATTGAAGTGTCTGCTTCTTTGTAGCACCCCACTCCCCCAACAACAAACGCCGAGCTAAAGTAAGACACATAAGATAGTAAAAAATGCTCATCTTACAATAAATGGCCAGAAGCCAGGAATGTAGGCCAGGGTGATATCACGGAGCCTGCTCCTGGGAATGCTGGGGATTGCAACTCTCACACTCCAGCACCATGCATTAGGTTCTTCCCACAATATTTGGAATCCTAAGCTCTCAGGATCAATGACCTCAGCCTGGCCTAGGTGAGCTCCTCAGAACCCAGGGTGCAAGGCGAATATTTAGACTTTTTTTCCCCTTTAAATGTGAACTCCGGGATAAGCATAAAATGTCTAAATACAAAAGGCATGTGTCTTCTTACTTGAATTCTGGTGTGCTTTGTGGATTTCTTCCAGATCGGTGCACTCATCCAGTATGAAAATTTACCTCTGTGCAGGAGCTTCCTATAATAAAGACCACTCACTACTGCTCTCTCTCCTTGTCTTGAATCCGCCCCCTCCTGTAGTTTTCTGTGGGCAGCCTGTAGTGGGTGGAGCCTTTTGGGTTCCTCCCACAGTTCTGTTCTCTGCACAAGCTGTGTGCAGCACAGTGATGATGGCACTGCTACTTTAACAGGGTAATATCTGGTTTTGCAGAAAGCATTTAGTGCACATAAAGTGGATTTATATCCCTTTGTGGCTATTAAGGAATATATTTAAATAAATGTTTTCACACCTGGAGTGCAGCTATAGGAATAAGTAGACTTTTATACAAAATGCACTTTTTCTTTTTGCCCCCCCTCCCGTGACTTAGTAATCCCACCCTCACCCTCCGCAAATCTGAACTTACCAAGATCCAAGGGCCGTTGCTCCGCTGTTGGCTGACATCCAGCAGCTCCCTCCCCAGGCTGAGTCTGTCTTAATGCTAGGAGACAGTTCCAAGGAAGTCTAGTAGTGTGCAGGTGCAGCCAGCAGAGGGAGCATTGCGGAGCTGGATGTACACCAGATCTGGGCATTTCACATCCGGCCCTATGGTTGTCCCTGTCCAGCCTGTGGTCCGGACAGGGGTTTTGTCTAGACCACGATCACCAACCTGCTCTCAGTTATGGTTGGCTGACAGTGGATGCACCGGACTCCGAAGGCCATTGCATCCACTGCCAGCCATAGCCCAGCGCAGGCTCCCCTCCTCTTCAGTCATTGGTTGCTAGGACTTCTGACATCCTAGCAACCAATAACGTTGTCCACCACCTCTGCAGTCATTGGCTGCTAGGATGCCAGCAGTTCTAGCAATCAGTGACATCAAATGTGTTCCTGCCCCCCCCACTATAGGAGGACGGAATAGTATCTGCTTCCGTCCTCTCCACCCCCCAGCTCCAGCCTCTAGTCTACTAGATAAAGTAGTAAACGAAGGTATGTGGGGACAATAATATAAAGGGGCACTCTAAAGGGGACAAGTAATGTAAATAGGTACTCAAATGGGGATGTTCAAAACCATATAATTTACTGCTTTTTATAAAGCGACAAAATGAATACTAAGCAGAAGTTCAGCCTAATGGTTTGACCCTCCATACCAGTCCCAGTGGCCCCTTTAAGAAAATGAGTTGCCCAGACCAGATGTAAATAATAGAGGAAGCATGGTCGTCTTATCTTGGCAAGTACGGATCTGTGGAGGGGGAAGGTGGGATCATTTAGCTCAGAGGTGTGTGTGCATATTTTTCATAAACTGTATAATCCCAGCAGATTCTTAACCTTTCGGTCTGCAACATTTATAACAGTAAAGTGAAAAATATTGACAAGATGAGTCAAGAAAAACATGAACGAGGCCAGTAAGTGAAGGTTACAGATGTTTCCACAAGGAACAATCAGATTATTGGGAAAGGCCCCAGTTAAACAGAGAATAACAGAAGAATGAAACAGACTTTTACAGAATTGTTGTACATGGTCACACAGTTGCATTACTTTACTATAGCTCTTTGTACAATCTAAGAATATAAAGCACGAGTATCTTTCTTTCAGAGCTGAAATTCGTTTCCTTCTGCTTTTTGACAATTTCCACACCCTTGGCGCCAGTTCTATCCACTATAAATAACAGCTCTCAACCCCTTTGTAAAGACTGAGGTCCAAGCAGTATCAGTCACTCTACATTACAATGTATACTTTAGAGCAGGGATCTCAAAGTACCGGCCCGCGAGCCGGAACGATGTGGCACGCAGCAAGCGGAGCAGTCAGGCATGCTGTCACGGACCGCGTACCTGACTTGCGGGAACAGCTTCACGGTCTGCATCTCTGTCAGGTGCAGACCGCAGAGCTGATGCTGGCTGTGCAGGCGCTCAGTTCCTTATGCGAATAGGAATCATTCTCCCTGGACGCATCGATCGTGGATCCAGGGAGAATGATTCCTAACTTTGTGTAATCATATCACTATCACATACCATTACATGCGGCGTGCAGGCATTTACATGCAGTGGCTGTCACCTTATCATTAACTTGAATGGGTGACAGCTGCCGCCTGTAAACACCACATTAAGGATTCCTGCTGCAGGAAAACGCAAGTTCCTGATGCAGGAATCCCTAATCACACCTAAACTTACAGGTGTAAATGGGGCATTATTGTGTGTATATTAGTGTTTGTAATTCTGGTTGTGGGTGTGTGTAGTAAGAAATTTGGCAAGCAGCCCTCATGGGGGAAAAAAAAAAAGGTGTCCAGTGGCCCCCTAAGTGACTTAAGTTTGAGACCCTTGCTTTAGAGCCTGGGTAGACAAACGATGGCCCTCCAGTTGTGGTGCAACTACAAAAACCCATTACGCATGGCAAGACTCCGGAGGCAGATGCATGATGACATTTGTAGTTTCACCAAAGCTGGAGGGCTGGAGTCTAAACCCTGCTTGCCGCCCAGGAACTGCTGTTGCACCATGCCTCCGCTGGCCACCTGCACTACCCCAGAAGGGGAGGAGGAGGACAAGGCAATAATGCCTGGGGTCATCAAGAATAGACCCCCTGTAATAGGAGGGAGCCAAGATCCTGGAAGCGTTTCCGGGTACCTCTGACAAAAGACAGCAAAGCTTCAGGTAACCACAACCCAGCAGAGCTGCATCAGAGGGGGACCACAGACCCAGCGGCCATCCAGTAAGGAAAGAAACCAACAAATGTTGCATACTCTTGAATGGTAGGAAAATTGAGGGACAAGGGGCGGGGGTGGGAGGGGTTTTTAAACTGTTCCAATTGTGTTTCCTGTAGAGGGAGGAACCAATCATCTCTCAGGTTGCAGTTCTGGAAGGTGATTGGGGAAAAATCACTTTAGTAGTGTGTGGGGAAGGGTTAGGGTTCCTGACAAAGCCAAAGTCCATGCCCCCATGAAATATGAAATTTCTTTTTTGGGTGTTACAAGGACAGGAAGGTTAAAAAATCCTTAGTGGGGTCAGGGACAGAAATAAAAACCTTACAGAAGTTGAACTCAATCCAAAACTAAAAGAAATATCTAGGCTGGAGTTCGGCGGTTTCTGAGCCTGTATACAATTCTCCTTTTTCCTTCACAAAAGTGCAAATTGTTTACTGCACGAAACATCTACTTCAGGGTAAAATCCCATCCATTACCATGAGGAGACAGCTTAAAGAGTTAAAGAAAAACTCCAGCCAATCAAAAACAAAATGAACCCTTGCAGTGGGGCTACTCCCACACTGCAAATGTTAATGCTCCTTTTGGTCTAGGGGCTAAAATAAAGAAATAAGTCACCCGATCCCTGGTCCTATCTGACTGTGAGACTGGTCCCCGCAGCCTTCTCCCTCCCGGACTCTAGCGGTCTATGGACTCATGACGTCATCCCGTCTAATAAAACTGCGTTAAACGCGAGGACGCTGAAAGACATTGCAGCGCCAGAGCGGAAAGGAAGAAGGGCAAGTGGTCACTGCTACAGGACTGAGGATCACGCGAGTATATCTTCTGTAGGATTGACTCTAGAACAAAATTAGCACTTAACCCTCACAAGGCAGGGGTAGCCCCACTGCAAGGTTTAACTTTTCAATTGCCTGGAGCTCTTCTTTAAAGCCCAATCGGACTTTAAAATATAATTATAATCTTAGTTCACTTGAAAATTAAAAAAAATAAAAACACTCTCTGCAGTCACGATGCACGACAGCATCACCCTTAGCTAATCAGATTTGAAAACTATGCCTGCCTTCTGCTAACTAGTGATGTGCAGGGACTGTTTGCATCCCTGTTTGCTAAAGACCATGCGAAACATCGGATGACACCCCCCCCCCCCCCCCCCTCTCTCCC
>NW_017306640.1:1106167-1106662 GCF_000935625.1 Nanorana parkeri | reverse complement strand
CCCCCCCCTTCTTCCTAGCTCAATCTGTTGCAGCAGGGGCATTTCTGGGGGGGCGGGGCCGACAGCAGAGAGTGCACTGAACATGTGCAGTCCTTGGGAAAGGGATGGTGCCCCCTACTGGAGTGCTAGGGGATGCCTGCCTAATATGAAGATAGGACAAAGTGATGAAAAGCATTTGCATTTCCAGTTTATCCTGCTGTATAAACTGGAAATGCAAATGCTTTTCATCACTGCGTCCTATCTTCGGTCATTTATAACAGCCTGCAGATATGTTAGACGTAGTTTACAAATTTGAATAGCTTAGGGTGATGCCGTTGTTTATAGCGACTGCATAGTGTTTTTTTAAGATGGACTACCCCTTTTATAGCCTGTGGTTCCCTTCAGTTCCGGCTATTAAAACGCTCTCTCAGGCTGCGTGTCCTCAGAAAGTGATCACCCCGAAGCCTAGGACAGCAGAAGGTCAATCCTCTACACTGCTCTCTATGTGATGTAATC
>NW_017306640.1:1064406-1106140 GCF_000935625.1 Nanorana parkeri | reverse complement strand
GAGAGCTGAAGCAAGCGGCTTTGTAACATAGGGCAGAAATCGAAATATACTTTTTATTGGGAAATACTATTTGGCTGTATATGAATGTATTTATGTAAAAAGGAGTTTAATACTACTTTAAATGAGCTAAACACATTTAAGATGCATTAAACACCAGCAGACACACAGTCTGTAAAACGCATGCACGGTGGTGTGTGGTGTGATCTGTTGCAACAATGCATCTCAATGTTTGGTTTTTTTTATTGACACGTCACACAGTGACACTTTTTTCACCTCTATGCACAACAGAGCGCTGTGTCCCGCTGTTGCACACTGACACCTGTTTTTGTTCATTGAGCTGCATATTTCCACAAAGCACACGTATGGTGTGAATGGAGCACACGGAGAGCAAAAACATTCCCTGTGTCCATGTGTGGATCACTGCATCCGGTGTGAACGCGCCGTTAGGCCCTGTTCACACGGGCTGATCAGGAGAGGATCCGTGCACAGATCCACTCCTGATCGGCGCAGAACGGATCAGATGTCACCTCTGTGGCATCCATGTCTGTCCAGTTTTTTCCCCCGATCGAATTTTAGAAAAACTGAATTGAGTGGACATCATGTCTGTGTATGGGGAATTGGATGTAAAGGGACATGGGTCATTTACATCGGATTACCCCCGATCCAGCACAATCAGGCCTGTTCCATTTGTTTTTCCAGACCTGGCCGGAGTCGGAAGTAACCAAACGTCTGTCTGTTTAGAACCCAGCTGTCCACAGATTAGTAATTGAAAAAGTGACAGGCGTACCAAATCGGCCCACCCGTTTGAAAGGGGCCTTACGCTCTAATCCAGTGATGGCGAACCTTGGCACTCCAGCTGCTTTGGAACTACAAGTCCCATGAGGCATTGCAAGGCTCTGACAGCCACAGACATAACTCCCAGAGGCAGATGCATGTTGGGATATGTAGTTTTGGCACAGCTGGAGTGCTAAGGTTCACCACCACTGCTCTAGTCACTCATCGCCTGTGCATCGCAGTGTTTATTCACAGGTGTAATAGTGGGGCAGCCCATTCATTTGAATGACATGCCTAGCACATGTAAATCATACAAAGAAGTACATGATCCTTTTTTTTTTTTTAAACTTGCCACGCACAATGTACAGTAATAGGCTACCAGGTGTTGTGGTGCAGGGCAATGCACGTTTGATGACTGGGTGCCATTAAGAAATAAGGGTATTGCAGGGCACCAAACACTGTCTTGTGTGTCCCTGCATGGATCTGAATGGGGCCTTACAGTTCTTTTTCTTGAGGAGAAAAGCCTATGTCCTGTCAGATGAGGGGAAATGCACATTATTGCGATGCAGCAGAAAAGTGTATTATGTACAAGTCAAAGACTGTCAGCTCCCATCTAAGGCTTCCCAGGCAGGTAAGAGAAATGCTGAGAGGACGTGTTCCATTTATATATGTGTTCCTGTACCCCCTCCTCTCTAGCTTCCCTTTAGAAAGTTCACTTTATCTCCAGTCAGCAGAACATGTGATGATGGCAGCCAGCGCCTGGCAATGTATGAGAGACACACACCGGACTGTACAAGGCCTGAGCTCCTCTCCAGCCGGCTTCGCTTACCTGTCAGCCTAATGAAGCCGGCGATGCTGTCCGGTACCGGCAGTCTCTTCAGATAGGCGGGAAGCTGCACCTTAATGACCCGAGCTATGCTGTCCAGGATCATCTTGTTCCCGGGTGAAAGCAGTACTTCCAAGCCAGCTGCGTCCTCCTCCAGGAAGCGGCCTGTGCTGCTCACTCCTCCGTGTTCCTCCTCTCATAACAACCCCTCCTCCTTCTCCGTCACCATACTGAACCCTTCACTACAACTCCATATACAAGGATAGGTCAGGACAAGCTTCTATCATGGGCCTTGTCACACTTTCATGAAGTACAACTCACTCATGTATTACAAGTAGAAAGCCCATGGTTTCCTATGTGGCTGCTTCACATCTGTACACAGCTGTATAGTGTGTAAACTATATAGGCCTGTTCACACCTACACATGTGCATAAATTCCCGTTCACGCCTTTGCATTCCGTGAACAAACGCAATGCGCACGCTTTGATGTGTGTTCAAGGAATGCTCATTCGCTTGTGGCACCTGCCACCATTACTTGTTAATGACACCCCAAGCAAAGCTGAGGAAATGTGTACAAACGCACAGGAAAAATGCCTGTAGCTACATGAGCTACTTCTTGCGTTTGTCACGTGTGCGGCACCCATTAAAATCAATGGATGATGTGTGGGAAGAAATGCATGTGAATGCGGTGCGTGTTCCTGGTACACCAAGGTGTGCATGGGGCTTGGCTGCTTATGCATGCAGACAGTGAGGGGAATTTATAAAAACTAGAATGTACAGAATCTGGACCAGATGCCTGTAGTAACCAATCAGCTTCTCCGGTATGTTCAGTTAAAAGAGAACTATGGCCCACCCTTTTTTGGCCATAGTTTTCTTAAGGCCTCATTCGCACAGCGTAGAGTGGGGCCGTACAGATCCGTGCGTGTGCACGGACGTATCGGGCCGCTCCCATTTATTAATGTCCTCCTGTGACCCAAAAATCAGCATATAGCAGGCTATTGCCCACTATATGCTGACTGTGCTGAGCGGCAATGAGGTCAAGAAAGATCCCAGCAAAATTGTCAGGATCCACTCCAATAGCTGATTGACAGCTGGCTCTGCCTCTTTAGATGTAGTTGTTCAGTTCTCA
Organism: Nanorana parkeri; assembly: GCF_000935625.1. NCBI lineage: Eukaryota > Metazoa > Chordata > Amphibia > Anura > Dicroglossidae > Nanorana > Nanorana parkeri. The sequence continues at coordinate 1,103,411 of NW_017306640.1, read as the reverse complement.
ATCTATAGAGCTGCATGCTTCTTACTACAACTCCAGGTTTGTATTATCTGTGAGTAGTGAATATACTTCTGTTTTTAGCCTTTGTGTTGCAAAGTCCAGAGTCTAGTGCGTTCCTAGGGGCCTGTGCACACCTAGAGGACACATCACCGCACGGAAATCATGCACGATTCCGCGCGGTCAGGAGTCACCTAGGTGTGCACTGATCGAGCTCTGGGTGCCATTATTTTCTAAAGGCACCCCAGTCGCGCCGGGCGGATTGCACGGTTTCCCGCCGCGATTCCACCCGTGCTTCCAAACATGATCCCGGCTAAAACAGCCGCGCGTCGTGTACCTTTTTTCTGCCATTGCCGCACGGATGTCACCCCATTGAAATGAATGGGGCCGCACGGCAATCGCGGCCTGCATTGTGCAGGACTGCACGATCCCGGGACGAGTCCATTGCGTTCCTATGTCAAGTGCCAGTTGCGTTCCTATGTCAAGTGTCAGTTGCGTTCCTATGTCAAGTGTCAGTTGCGTTCCTATGTCAAGTGTCAATTGCGTTCCTATGTCCATTGCGTCCTAAGTCCAGTGTCCAAAGTCTGTACTGGAGGGCAGGCTCATAAAGAGAACGCTATCACACAGAAACTTGTTAACCTGTGTGATAGCAATAAAGTTAAAGTGACATTAAAGTAAAAAATCTTTTTCCCTCCCCCCAATGTTAATGTCAGCACTTACCTTTAATGATGTCTCTTAATCTGATCTTCTTCTTTCCTTTCCTTTTCATCTGTCCCTCCAGCGATGCGGCGGGTCTCCGATCCAGCGCTGACTCCTCTGAGCTTGCTGGAACTTCCTGCCCCGTGCGGGTGCACGTGTCCATAGACTTACCTTGTGTCTCTCCTCACGTCCCAGCCGAAAATGTGAACTGTGCATACGCCCACCCCAAGATGCTTTGCGGCCGCCTGAGAATTTTCACATTTTCGGATGGGAGCGCTCGGGGAAGACACAGGTAAGTATTAACCCTTTTAAAATCGTCTTTTTTTTAAAACACTTTTTGCATATATCTACTGCTTACTAGCAGTAGATGTATGGAAAAAAAACCCTGAGGGTTTATTAACCCTTAAAGTGAAATACAAGTAAAAAAGAAAAGAAATTAAAATGAACAAATCTCTGCCGCCCGAGGCAAACGCCTTGTTTGCATCGCGGCAGATACGCCCCTGATTACAGCCCCTTTACAAATGAATGCTTCCATTACTGAGTACTGGGGCCTGCAAAGGACATCACAGCAAGTACCAAAAGGCTGCCACCAGGGCTGTCTATAATGCTTAAAGGAGAACTATGAGGTGAGTGCTTTTCACTCACCTCATAGTTCTAGCCGATGTGTGGCAATGAAACTGTCACAGGTCGGCTCAGTAGATCGGGAAGTGAGCGAACACATACCGGCGTTCGCTCACCTCTCGATCATGTCACGACTCTCTGCCGTGACAGGGGGAGGGGCTGGATTCCCTCCTCCCCGCTCCGATCCGCCAGCGCTGACTGGAGGAACAGACGGGAGAGGGGGCGGGTACAGCCTGCTCTGCCTCTAGATAGGCAGAGCCAGCTGTCACTCACGCAGCTGGGCGGATCCAGACATAATTGTCGGGATCCGCTTCAGCTGCGGCGTCTCAGTATACCCAGGGGTGTGGAATTCCTATCGCCCGACGCCCGGGATCATGCAGTTTCGGGCGAGTAGTTTTTATGTACATTTAGCCCGGCTCCGGACAAGCAGAGCTGAATGTACATTGTGGAGCACTCACCTCATAGTTCTCCTTTAAGCATTACCCGCTGCCCGGCTTCCTGATTAACAGGGAAGCCTGCTCCATGCCAGCGGAAGCACCGGTATTGTATTCAGTGGCGGCGAGATCCGAGAGCAAAAAATCAGTACTCGTACTCGATACCGAAAAACCGGTATTGGTGCATCCCTAGTTTTGATTAAAACTATTTTTTCATATTGGGACAAGTAGATTGTCACGAAGGACAAGTAGATTTGGCCCCCGCTTTAGCCCTTGGACAAGTAGATTTAAAAAAAATTCCACACCCCTGATACCGCAAGCTATAACTCGCGGTATACTGAGCTTAGGGTAACGGGAGGACGCTAGTTTGTATCCTCCCGTTACCCTAATGAGAACTATGGGGAAAAGCCCTAACCCCATAGTTCTCCTTTAACAAAAAAACAAACAAAAAAAACTGTATCTCACCCTAAGACCCAGCAGATGGCACCACTCTGCAATTTTCTGTTGAAAATGGTATGATTGTGCAGTGCATTTTCTGCTGAGCCTAAAAAGCTCAATATCTGTAAAAAATAAGTCAAGGCAACTGGACTTGCTGTATTTTTCTTGAAGACGTTTCACTGAACATCCGACCAGCTTTCTCAATTCAGAATGACAAGCTTGAAAAGAGGTGCGGGGGGGTTAAGACATCTATTGTCTGCCACATACAATGCTGTTTTAACACCTCTCTAGACCCCAATTATGCATCAACACCTGGTTGTGACTAACAGATTACGTGGATTGGAGCAAGATTCAGCATATTTATTCCCAGATAATATTTTGTACAAGTCATTCTGAATTGAGAAAGCTGGTGGGATGTCTAGTGAAATGTCTTCAAGAAAAATACAGGCTATTTCAACAACTAAAAAGCTCAACTTTGGCTCTGCATGGATAGTAAAAAGAACTCTGTTCCTGGCACACAAGCCTTGTATGGTGATTTCTGGACTGGCCATCCTGCCTAAAATATGTTTTTTGATAGCAGTTACAGGAATTCATATTAAACCCCTTAATCGAAGTTCGTGGTTATATGACCAGTAAAGATCAGCTACTTTTTTTCATCTCAAGAAAATCAGAATATAAACGCCAGATCCCAGTCAAAGATATGCCAAGATTGATCCATGCATTTAAAACCTCATGGCCTGACTATTGTAATGACCTGCTCCAAGTTCTAGCCATAAATATCATAAGGCACATATAGTTGTGTACGTTTATGAATATGGAGAAAGGGAAGCAGACAGCAATACAACAAACCCGCTGTAAACCTTATTTCAGGGAAAATATTAGCAAACAACTGAAAAATCTTCAATTCAATTCTTCAATCAACTAAAAGAAATTGAAATTCAATCTAACTTTCTCTAATTCCTCCACTGAATTGTATATCCTCTGTTCCTCATTTCTTCCTATCACCATATTAGTAGCTTTAGTTCTCCTGCAGTGTGCCCAGATCTGCCACTTCAAGGCCTCTAGGACAGAGATAGCCTCGCAAAGCCCTATTCTGCCTTGGCTGGGCTTGTTTTGGCCTGTCAGATCATCATACATTTTGGTCAGGACAGTGCAGGGGTCAGGAGTATGTAACTAACAGTGTCAGGTTCTGGAGTAAGTAACACACAGTGCAAAGGTCAGAAGTAAGGAATGCAGAGTGGAGGGGTCAGTAATATGTAATGCATAGTGATGGGTTCAGGAGTAAGTAACGCACAGTGCAGCGGTCAAGAGTAACAAAGGCAGAGTGCAGGGGTCAGTTGTATATTTTACAGAGTCCAGGGGTCAGAAATAAGTAATGCAGAGTGCAGGGGTCAGTAGTATGTGAAGCAAAGTGCAGAAGTCGGTAGTAAGTAATGCAGAGTTCGGGAGGGGGGGGTAGTATGTAAAGCATGGATCAGTAGCAAGTAACGCACTGTGCAGGGGTCAGTAGTAAGCAACACAGAGTGCAGGGGTCAGTAGTATATAACACAGAGTCCAGGGGTCAGGAGTAATTAATGCAAAGTGCAGGCATCAATAGTATGTGAGTGAAGAGGTTGGTAGTAAGTAACGCAAAGTTCTGGGGCAGTAATATGTGAAGCAGAATGCATGGGTCAGTAGTAAGCAACGCACAGTGCAGAGTTGGCAGTATGTAACGCAGAGTTCAGACAGTGACCAGTTATGTTTATACCTGTAATGGACCCGTGTGTACCCTGACATTCCCCCTATGCTTAGCTGCCAGTATTCGCCTGTACACAACACACCTCCTCTGAACTGTGTAGGTTCTTTGTCGGTCCCACAGGCTCCCTTCCTGACCCTGCAGTAACCCCTGACAGGCACAATGCCTAGTGCACTCCATGCACGGTACAGCAAATAAGCGCTGCCACTCACCTTCCTGTCCAAAAGGTCTCCAAACTGCAATAGCTGCCAAAGGGTGACTAGACTGGTGTTGCCATGAACATGCTTGGGAGCTGGTGGCATGGTGCTGCCATGGACACACTTAGGTGTTGGTGGTACAGTGGGTTCAGTCACGATCTACCCATCACATGCTGGGCCAATCAAGATTGATGGGTTGCCAACCCCTGCAATAGTGTATTTGTCATAAGCATATATTTTCAGTTATTTATGTTCTGTTTATCTATGTCAGTCACATTGAAATCCTTGCTCTTTCATATATTTGTTATTGCGTTGAATAAGTGAAGCTCAACATGCAGCCTGTGAGCTTGCGAGTGCTCACATGTGTCCCACTTTGTTCTAGAACACTGGTTCCCAACCTCTTTTTACGTGCGTACCCCTTGGCAGTCTATTTGTAAACTGTACCCCTCAGTGGGGGTGGGGCAGGGGACAGGGCTAATAGTGAAGCATGTAGCGTGCCACGTCGAATGGTAAGTCTGGCCAAATTGCACAAACAGTAGGAGGGGGTCAAATGCCACTGTGACAGTGTCAGTGGGATGAAGGAGTGAGCTGGGAGGGAGGAGTGGGTGAACTCCTTGGGGTATGCTATATTGCAATGGTGTGTCCAGTGTTATCTTGAGGTCTCTTTGGGGTGTGGTCTGTAACACTGGATTCCCTGGATCTAGGGCTCCTTGCACTTAAGAGAAGCGAAGGGCACGTCACTCGGCTGAGGTGTTGGAAGCTGGAACTATAGAATGAGTGTTGGAAAATGCAGCCACAGGATTACTCGGCAGACCTTCTGCACATATTAACAGGTTTATTCACAAAAGGGTGAATAGTTTGGGGAAGGCAGGAGAAGTGAACAATCTAGGACAACATAGCTGAACTGGAAAGATTCTCCAACTCAGCTCGCTTTCCAGTTCAGCTATGTTGTCCTAGATTGTTCACTTCTCCTGCCTTCTCCTAACTCTTCACCCTTTTGTGAATAGCCCTGTTAGTCTCTGACTCCCTACTGCCACAGCCTTTTTCCGACATTACAAAAATATTTCCAAGTGCCCCTAAATGTGCTGCCAAGTACCCCAGGTTGGGAAATGCTGCTCTGGACCTCAATTCGGTCCAAGCAGTTCCAGTGAGCCATAGTCCTGGAATAGTCGGCTGTGAGCATAAGACGTGGTCCTGTACTAAACTAAGGGCTAGCTATCTAGATACACATACAAACATTGTAACACAATGCTTCATCATTGTGTTTAATAGGGAAGTACTGTGACATCATTGACATTTCCTGTCAATCCAGTGTGCATGTTTACTCTTATCTACCCCTGCAGAAATGGGTCACTGTAAGAGTGATCTATGTCTTGCTGATAATAGACTCCCATTTAAAAAAAAAAATTAAATAAATGATAAAAAAAAAGAAAATTGGCTTTACCAATTAATCCCCAGGTCCCAACAAACATGTTGGATGCTCTGCATTACGTTTGAGTTTACTCCATGAGTGTCAAACACTCACATTAGCGAACATGTTGTCATCTGCAATTTTAATGATCAATTCTGTAAAAATGCTGTCATAATGCTAATTTAGTTTTTAGCACAAGCCCGACTTGATCTTATCTTTATGTTACTTTAACAATGCACACAAACAGGTTATTTTTTCCTGTGTGCATTGTGTTTTACTATTAAAAAGGGGGGAAACCCCTATACATATATATACAGTTTGAAAAACCCCTATACTTTGTCTCATAACCAGTTTGGTCATACTAGAAGTTTATCCACAATAATGATAAAGTGCTTTTATTTTAATTTCTTATTAATATCATCCTAAGTGACACATTTACAAAATACATCTAAAGTGCACTGCGCTATTATATACTACTTAGAAACCCCTTCAAAACAAAAATAAATATCTAGACACAGTATAAACAGATATACACAATAAGTTATTTCAAATAAATAAATATATAATGTGTATAGATTTAGCACTTTGTGTATCTGAAATTATCAACTTTGGTAACTAACACAGCAGCTTAGGGTTTAATAGGAGCGCAGGACTAGGTAGAAACAAATTTACTAGGGATGCACCATTTTTTCAAGACTGAGTACTCTTACCAATATCTTTCCTCAAGTACCCGCTGATACCAACCTGTTTTTCTAGAGTCATGTGACAGATTTCCTAAAATCCTGCACAAGCTCCTAAGACCCCACACAGCCTTCTGAGACTACGCTTAGCCTTCTCAGACCCAGAACAGTCTCATGAGAGCCTGCACAGCCACCTGACAGCCCCCACAGCCTCCTGATACCCCACACAGCCTCTTTAGAGCCCGCACAGCACCTAAAACCCTGCAGAGCCTCCTGAGACACCACACAGCCTCCTGAGACCTCACACAACCTCCTAAGACCCCACACACCCTTTTGAGACTACGCTTAGCCTTCTCAGACCCAGAACAGTCTCATGAGACCCTGCACAGCCACCTGAGAGCCCACACACCCTCCTGATACCCCGCACAGCCTCCTGAGAGCCTGCACAGCACCTAAAACCCTGCAGAGCCTCCTGAGACCCCACACAGCCTCCTGAGACCGCACACAACCACCTAAAACCTCCTAAGACACCGCACAGCCTCCTGAGACCCCACACAGCCTACTAAGACCCCCCACAGCCCTGCTGTGATCCTCCGCTGGAGGCATCAGGCTGGCACCCCAGAGCATAATATTCTTCATTGATGTATAAAGCATTGCTGGGATTTGTAGTCCTTTGTAGCCGGTGGTATTATTCTGTATTGCTGTATAATTTATTGCTGGCATTTGTAGTCCTCTATAGCTGGTGGTATTCTGCATTGTTGTGTAATGCATTGCTGGGATTTGTAGTCCCTCTACAGCTTGGAGTCAAAACCAGACCGGGTCCCGGGCAATTCACCACTGTCCTGAAATCATTAGTCTGTATTGTTTTCGAAAAACTGTCACATGACACTAACAAGCGGTATCGGTAATTGGTATCAGCAAGGAATGAGGAAAAGTATTGGTACTCTTACTCAGTCCGGAAAAAATGGTATCGCTGCATCCCTAGTTTATACTCACTTGCACTGCTGAACTTTTCCCCTGATTTTCGCTCTTTTGCACAACAACAACCTCTTCACATACAACACACTTCTCTGTGTTTTGGATATTTGGACCCCTGTGTGGGTCTGTGGTATCTCCTACCAGGAGCTACGTCACCACAGGACATACTGAGGGGAATTTATAAAAACTGGAGCAGACACAATCTGGAGCAGCTGTGCATATCAACCAATCAGCATCTCTCTTTCATTTTCAAATCCTAACTGAACAAACTGAAGAGAGAAGCTGATTGGTTGCCATGCACAGCTACTCCAGATTTTCTCTGCTCCAGTCTTGATAAACTCCCCCCATAGTGGCATAAAGGTCAGTGGAAGGAACCACAGCATGCAATGGGGGATGCAGACATCTGACACTTCTGGGTATGTCAAATGTAAAGATTCTTCAGGTGCTTGTAGCTTTTGATCAAAGTAAAAATGTTAGTCATTCATTATTTTTTTTACATTTTACTTACAGAGGGGAAACATTTCTTTCAAGTTCTGCTCCTGTCTGTAACCCCACTAGGGAGATATTTGTCCCTTTTGATGCCTGTATAGGAAATTAGAGTGACAGGAAGCCATTGATAGCAATAAAACACTTCCACTCTCTACTAAATGTGTTTTTGTCTGTGTTTTGTCTGTGTTTTTGTCACTCATTTTGTCTGATGAAGGGGATCCTGTGAGACCCCCCGAAACGTTGCTTTTTGATGCATTGTGCTATGTTTCAATAAACAGCCGCCATTGATTCATTACTTGTAGTGCCGGTGTCTATGTTATCATAGGACTGTATCTGACACGGCGCCATCCATGTTGTCACTTCAAGCACCAACCTTTCATCCAAGGTCTGTATACTGTATGGAGTGCAGGTGATTTCATATTACCTGTTGGTGAGATTCTTATTGCTTTCTGTCATTGTGGGAAGTGACGGCAAATCTTCCCAATTGGAACACAAATGGAAAAAAAACCCTGAAAAAAACGTTTCCCACTCTTTTTAACATACAGGTAAAACTCGAATAATTAGAATATCGTGCAAAGTTCATTTATTTCACTAATGCAACTTAAAAGGTGAAACTAATATATGAGATAGACTCATTACATGCAAAGCAAGATAATTCAAGCCGTGATTTGTCATAATTGTGATGATTATGGCTTACAGCTCATGAAAACCCCAAATCCACAATCTCAGAAAATTAGAATATTACATGCAATCAATAAAACAAGGATTGTACATAGAACAATATCGGACCTCTGAAAAGTACAAGCATGCATATGTACTCAGTACTTGGTTTGGGCCCCTTTTGCAGCACTTACTGCAATTACTTTTGCACGATATTCTAATTATTCGAGTTTCACCTATATATAGAATGTTTTGGATAGAGTTGACTATGGAGATAAAAAAAGGCACACAGGGAGTACATTTTGTAATGTGTTAGCTAACTTATGAAATGTAATTGTGAGCATAATCATGGTGTAGAACTGCAAAGCAGAAAACAGTCTGTGTTTGTAAAATATATCCATCATATGACCACTTTCCAGTAGATGTGGCTCACCCTGGGATCATAGCTGTGGGTTCCTTTATACAGCCAAGTGTATTGGACTAAATTCTTAGTGGATGTGGGGGACTTGGGAATGTGACCATGTTTCAGGTTACACCCTAAATATGTAATATGTAATAATGTAATAAGAAAAGTAAGCTTAGCCTTTATGCAACATAACCAGCAGTTATCCAAAAGAAGTCTCTTTATAATCCTACACATCCTTCAATACTCATATCTGATGACATTGCAGTCTAGAATTTATATTAGCAAACCTACAAAGGATATATAAAAAAGTCTACAAACATATAAATCAAACCATGCAGAAGAGTATTATGCATACAAAGAGCAGCACGTTAGCCTGCTAATTTGCTGCTATATGTATAAGTCCAATATTAAAGTACATCAGTAGGGATCTGTATACATCTAAGCTTAAGGCTGGGTTCACACCTAGGCGTAATGAATATGCGCGTTACGTGCCGCGCGTTTTCACCGCGATTCGCAGTTAAAAAAACGTGCGACAAACGTGCGTTTCCGAGGGCTACCTGACTGTATCCCAATGGATACGCGTGGCAAATACGCCCCAAAGAAGCTCCTGTACTTCTTTGGCCGTAGGGACTAGCACTCACTACAGAGGCTCCTCCCCATTCATAAACTAATTATAGTAAGATATTTTTACTATCATTAGTTTGTGAATAAATGAGAAGCCTCTGTACTGAGGCTTCTCATTCATTGAGTGCTGGGGCTGCAGAAAAAGAAATTGAGGACTTATGTCCTCAATTTTTTTTTCTATTTGAAAAGGGAAATGTCAGGGGTCTATTTAGACCCCAGATATTTCGCCGCAGCCCCCCCCACAGTAAAAAAATAAAAATAAAAAATTATTAAAAAATAAATAGAAAATGTAAAAAAAAAAAAAATAAATGTAAAAAAAAAATAAAATAAAAAAATGTGTACAAAAAAAATAATAAAAAAAAGCACAACCCCTCCCTCCCCCCACATAACATACACATATTGAGGTGTACGCCATGCACATGCGCTGCAGTGCGTTGTTAGAACGCATCGCAGTGCATTATCTTTTTATTTATCTTTTTATTTATTTTCTTTCTTTAAAAAGAAACATTTAATTAACTGTGGCAGCGCATGGCAAAGCTTTGTGACTCATTGCCATGCGTTGTGATACCTTGTGTTGCAATTAAATATACACCTGTATCATTTTATCACAACACAAACACCAAAACTATTTTTTACATAAGTCGATTATTTACAGTTTTGCATACCTTCATTTTTTTACCTACCTTGTTATTTATTAACTCAATACAGTTTTATCTTTTAGATTTAGTCAGAAAATAATTTGTTTTGTGCACGGATACTGATTTTGGTGTGTTTTAACAATTGAATTGTGTATTTTTATCGGTTTAATATTAATTTGAGAAACATTTGCGCAATTATCGCAGAGCCTACAAATTTAGTATCACCATCTTTTTATTCTACCGGGCCTGCGCTTTCAGAAAATATATGGTTTGGGGGGTCTTTTACAAACGCTGGCAACCCAGCAGTTAAAAATCAAATCAATGGGAAAAAATTGCAAAAAAAGCAAAAATGGCTTGGCCAGCTGATTTGAAACATGTTCCGGAGGGCTTGGCAGCAAAAGGGTTAAAAGCGGTTTAAACTTACCTGTGTCTTGGCCGCATGCTCCCTCCGGAAAATGCTCGGGCGACCGCAAAGCATATTGGGGCGGGCACATGCGCAGTTCGGATTTTCGGCTGGGAGACGGGGAGAGACACAAGCTAAGTATATGGATGCATGCCCCCGCATGCAGACATCATGGGATAGGAAGTACCAGCAAAGAGGAGGATATTCAACAATATTTAAAGAAGATCGCTCTTCCAACTCTTTCAGATCTCGATAGAGGAATCTTAGATGCTCCTTTTACTCTTATGGAACTTGAAACGGACGTCGCTAGCTTTTCTGATATTGATGGTCTGCCGATTGAGGTCTATAAGAAATTTGGGTCTGTGTTACTTCCAGCTCTTCCTAATTTGCTTAATGAGTCTCTAGCCCTGGGCAAACTTCCTGAGTCTATGTACCACTGCTCCAAGCTCACTCCCGTGATGGACTACAAGATTGTAGTCCATCACAGGAGTGAGCTTGGAGGGGTGGCTACTTTATAACACACACAGTGACCATGGGGAATAAAAGTAGCCACCCTCCAGAAAGAAGGACAGTGTCAGCACCAATTCAGAGATGATTTGGGGATCTATAAATAATGTCCAGTATTGTTAATAGTTAGGTTACTTGAATGCATTTTTAAGATTTAACTCCTGAGTTTAGTGTCATTTCAATGTTCAATGAAAATACACTCTATAATTCTTTCAATATGGGTATAAAGTAACAGGTTGGGAATGACAATCACTACATAATTAACGTGTGCTGGTACTGAGAAATAATAGTATTTTCTAGATATGTGATTCATTAGGATATTGGGGCACACAAAAAGTAACCTGGGGTAGCTACTTTATATTTGATCTCAAAACTGCTTGGACCCTGTTAATACCTAAAATGATTGGTGCAAGTGGAGGTGCATACAAAAGATATGAGGCCTGTGTCATTATAGTCAATGACAAAGTTCTCTGCATTTTCTTCATGCAGTTTTTATATAGTATTTGAGGTTGAATAAAGACATTAGTCCATCAAGTCCAACCTATTAGGATCTCATTCTAGGAGTACCCGTACCCCTGTATATTACGGTCCCTTAAGAAATCGTCCAAAAGTTTCTTGAACAATTCCACATTATTTGCTGAAATCACCGCCTGTGGCAGTGAGTTCCAGACCCTAACTGATCTTACTGTGAAGAACCCCCTTCGCCCCTTGTGCTGGAATTTTTTTTCCACCAATTTTAGGTGGTGGCCTCTAGTTTTTGTAACGGAGTTAATTTTAAACAGTTTATCGCTAATGTTGCTACCACCATTAAACATTTTGTACATGGAAATCATATCCCCCCTTAATCTCCTCACCTCCAATGTGAACATGTTTAAATTTAGTAGCCTCGTCTCGTAGCTCTGGTCCTCCATACCCCTAATTAGTTTGGTTGCCCTTCGCTGGACTTTTTCCAACTCAAGGACATCTTTTCTTAGTACTGGTGACCAGAACTGGACCGCGTACTCCAGATGAGGTCGAACCAATGATCTATAAAGTGGCAAAATTATAGACTTGTCCCTGCAATACATCCCCTTTTTAATACAGGACAAGACCCTGCTAGCTTTGTTTACAGCAGCCTGGCACTGCAAACTACCTTTCAGTTTGTGGTCTACAATGACCCCCAAATCCTTCTCCATTTCTGACTTCCCCAGCGGCATACCCATAATTGTATAACCCATTTGTTTATTTTTAATTCCAAAGTGCATTACTTTGCATTTATCGACATTAAACCTCATCTGCCACATTAATGCCCACTCCCCTATTTTATCCAGGTCCTCCTGTAATGTTATAGTGTCTAAGTCCGTGTCTATTACCCTCCCTATTTTGGTGTCATCCGCAAACACGGAAATATCGCTGTTAACACCCTCCCCGATGTCATTAATAAATAAGTTGAACAATATGGGACCCAGCACAGAACCCTGAGGCACACCGCTCATTACACTAGCCCAGTCTGAAAAGGTGCCATTTACAGATACCCTCTGGACACGTTCCCGTAGCCAGTTCTCTATCCACGTACACACCACCTCATCTATGCCCATAGCCCTCAGCTTGTGTAGCAAGCGTTTGTGTGGTACCGTATCAAAAGCCTATGCCATTGATTAGTAATGGGGGAAAGATCAACTGCATGGAGAACATGGGCAATACTGCCCTCTGACTGCCTTTTTTTGGGCACAGCATCCAGAGTTCATTTCCTCTTTAAAAATACCAGGTGATCCTGCTATAAAGGTATTTGTTCAGGCAGTTCTTGTTATGGGGTACCAATTGTTGAGTAGAGCATAGTGATGAGCCGAACAAGCCTGGTATTGGTTTATTTGGACATTCTCTAAACCCAGCCAGAAATGAGTGCATTCTAAGCGACCTGCAGAGCATCATTGGTTGCTGGAACACAGGGGGCACTGGGTTTGGGCATTTGCGTATTTTCAGTGTTGCTCTTTAAGCCGCATGAAAAGACCCGCTGCTATTCTATAGAGTTTAAATTCAGCTGACTTTTCCCAAGATTAGCCTGCCAAAAATCAAACCCAGGCAATTTCGCAACAGTATTCTCACACACGGGGGGGATAGGAAAGGGTTAAAACCAGTCAATTGTTTGCTGTCTGTGTACCATTATGTAAATTTCCCTTCACTTCCTATCCCAGAGAGGCAACAGGAGAAAATCTACCAAAGTGAGGGGAATCCCCCTCTAAAGCTGGCCATATGGAAAAAGTGCAACAGATTCCTCCGTCTACACTAAACTGTGTGGATGGAGCAATCTCCCACTGGGCCAAGCTTCAATATCTTGCTAGTTGGCCCCGATGGCTCTCAAAACACCTGAACAATGCCTGCATCCAATCAGATTGTTCAGGTACTTTGAGAGCCAGTGGGGCCGACTAGCAAGATACTGAAGCTTGGCGCAGTGGGAGATTCCTCCATCTACACAATTTAGCATAGATGGAGGAATCTGTTGCACTTTTTCCATCTGACCATAGAAAATCTGTAGGTGTATGGCCAGCTTTAGACCAGGTGTTCCATTGGATTATTTGGATTATTTCCCCTCTGAGGACAACTCTAAAATGGATATCCCTTAATTTTCTTTCTCAGCGACATTGGTCATCAATACAAATAGCGGGATAAATCTCTCCACTGGGGACACTGACGGTATTAAAGAATGTGAAAATAAGTGAAAAAACACACTGGCGCCAAAAGACATGACAACTCTCAACCCAGCTTCAAACACTCTGGGGCAGCTCCTCAAGGTTGATCGTGATTGGTTGCCTTTCAATTCTTAAGAGCAGGGTATAGAGGAGTGATTTACAGGTTCTGATGAAAGGGGTTTGACCTCTGAAACGCATTCACCTGATGAAGACCAGTGTTCAGATGGCTTCCACTTAAGCACATACTCTTCCGATTATTCACTTCATTTTTCGTTTGTCCATTTTGATCTACCTGAGATCGCCACATTCAATGCTCATTTTTAACAGTCGTTTGTAAGTACATTTCCAGCTGTATTTTACCTCTATTAAATCTGTTTTACACTATGGAGGTGCTCCTTTTGCTTTGTTCCTTCTAGATCATCGGTATTAAAGAATAGACAGAGGGTTTCATCCTTTCCTACTCTATCCAAAACTAAAAAAAAAGGTTTTGCCTAGGGATACATTTCAAGGAAATTACAAGCATATGGTCCAGTGTATGATTAAACAACTAAATCAAACAGAATTAGCTGTGTTGGAGTATTAAACCTAGTTGAGGAAAAGCCATGCTCTACTAAAATGTTGAGGTCACTGAAGACAGTTCAAGGTACAAAATCGTACCTAATAGCAAGACCGACCACAGCAACAAGACACAGGGTGGTTTTACTACATCAACTTAATCAACATTATCTTTCGCAGGCAGAAATTTCCCAGATGTGCAGTCCAAGCTCTCCTGCAGAAGAAATGGGCAATGCTGAGGATCAAAAATGCAGTAGCCAAGAAAACTTCAGATGCAGTTGCAAATGTAGATGAAAGGCATGTCATGTTGACTTCCCTTCCCAATTGTTAGATGTCCAGTGGCACTGACAGCTCAGACTTGGGAGTACAATAACCCAAAACATAGTCAAATTCATATTACGCTATCTTCAGTTCAAAAAAGAACAAGGAGTCCTGGGAGAGATGGTATGGACCCCACAGTGATCACAACATCCTTGAGTCTTTCTGGGAATGCATGACGAGACAGAAGCAACTGAGACAGCCTAAATCCAAAGAAGAACTGTGGTTTAAAGGTTTTCAAAGCTGCACTCAGCTTGCTGAAAGTTTTGCAAATCCTCGCTAAGGCCTAGTTCACACAGGCTTTAGCTTGTATAAGAGCAGTGTGAACAGCAAGCTTTTAGGCCTAGTGCACATGGGCTTTAGCTTGTAATAGAGCAGAGTGAACATTTATGCCTTTTCACATGGGTTTCACGTACACCCCCCTAAGGAACTGCTATATGAATTGGGCCCTCAAAGCCTGTCTAGGATACACATTTCCATAGCTGCCACTAAGCACTCACGACTTACCCACAGTAGTAGCTCACAGTAGTGACCAATTAACTGACTTCCCCCTTAATGATAATTTGCTTGCTGAAAATGTATGTAATAACGTTGGGAAAAATGTTTAGGGCACAGGACACCCATGGATGTGAAGACTCCAAAAAGAAGACAAAAGTACTTACAGTCTTCAAATACAAAGAACCTTTAAGCTGACCCGGCAGCCTGTGAATTCAGCTCCTGACTGAGAGATACTAGATTTTGCGGCTACCAACTCCACGAGGAGAAATTACCATACTTTAGTCAAGGACCAAGCTGCTACCCTGCTGCTGTGGTTCCTTATTCAGACTGAAGTTCAGGGCCGTCTTTAATATAAATCAGGCCCTGGGCAGAATTTTGCTGAGGCCCCCAACCCTCCTGTCTCCATCACTTGCCCCCCACTTCCCGACCCAGATCCTCATATCCACCTACATCACCTTCCCCCGTAAAGAAACTAAATATAAAAACAATATATATAGATATATCTATCTATATATATATATAGATAGATATATATATATACACACACACTATAAGAGTTCCCTTCACTGAAACTAAGGGGCCAAGCCCAACCGAATCGGATTGCTGGACAGAGAAGCGTGATTCGTCACTTCAGAGAACAAGTCTCCACTTCTCTAGAGTCCAGAGGCGGCTTGCTTTACACCACTGCATCTGACCCTTTGCATTGCACTTGGTGATGTAAGGCTTGGATGCAGCTGCTCGGCCAAGGAAACCTATTCCATGAAGCTCCCTACGCACTGTTGTTGTGCCAATCTGAAGGCCAAACGAAGTTTGGAGGTCTGTAGCTATTGACGTTGCAGACAGTTGGCGACTTTTGCCCACTATGCGCTTCAGAATGCGCTGACCCCGCTCTGTTATTTTACATGGCTTACCACTTAATGGCTGACTTGCTGTTGTTCCCAGTTACTTCCACTTTGTTATAATACCACTAACAGTTGAACGTGGAATATTTAGTAGCAAGGATATATCACGGAACACCTGAATCCAATTATTTGGAGGGGTGTCCAAATACTTTTGGCAATATAGTGTGTATATATATATAATATATTAGGGATGCATCAATACCATTTTTTCCAGACCAAGTACCAAAACTTTACCTTGCTGATACCAATTATCAATACCTTGTTTAGTGTCATGTGACAGTTTTTCTAAAACAACAGTTGTGGAGGGTCTCGGCAGAGAAGGAGGGTCTCAGCAGGGGCAGATGTAGCAAATCACAGCAGGGCAGCTGTGGAGGATCGCAGCAAGGACAGATATAGAGGATTGCAGCAGGTCAGAAGTGGAAGATTGCAGCAGGGATAGATGTGGCAGATCGCAGCAGGGGCAGATCGCAGCAGGGGCAGATCGCAGCAGGGGCAGATGTGGAGTTTTACTGCAGGAGCAGATGTGAAGGTTTGCAGTGGGGAAGATGTGACAGATCGCAGCAGGGGCAGATGTGAAGAATCGAGGCAGGTCAAAATGTGGCAGTATGCAGCAAGGCAGAAGTGGAATGTCTCAGCAGGGGTGATGTGCGGGCCGGCACTGTAAACAGACAGCGCGGTGGTTCCCCAGAAGGCTGCCGCAAGGTCCCCAGCAAACAAAGGACCTTTCGGCAGCCAAATCTATTAAAAAAATGTAGTGCCATGCCTCATCCAAGGAAGGGATAGCTGGAATAGAGTATAACTGCTCCCCCTGGCCCCCAGCAGTGCCGCTGCTCTCCTGCCTTCCCCTCAGGGCAAAAGGGACAAGTGCTGTGGGCCCCTGTAAATGATGGAGCCCACGGCAGTTGCCCCTTTTGACCTGCGGTAAAGACAGCCCTGCTGAAGTTCTCCCATGGCATCGCCATCCGCAGGCTTCACGTACTAGACCTCAAACCCAGGCCTTAGATCAAGCACATGTCAGCAAGCTTAGAAGGATCAGACAATCCACAGCATCCTTCCCCCAGGCATGAGACCTGGGGGAAGAGTGACTTCTCAAGGTTATTCAAATTTAAAAAACAAAACCAAAATCAAAAAAAAAATTTCAGGGCTGGATACCGAAAATGTTTTTTTCTAACCTTTCTTCATTTTTTTACTTTTATTTATTTTTCATAAACTTAATTTTTTTTTATACTTTACCATTAGGGGCTAAATAGACCCCACCAATGCAGATCACTTCCCATTTATTCATAATTGGGGACACAGTAAACATACTCAGTGATCACTGATCGCTGAGTGTTTGTACCCACTCTCCATTCTGACAGCTGTCACAGAAGGCTGAGCGAGCGGTGTGGGGAGGAGAGCTCTGCCTCCTGTGACAGCTGACTCCTCCCCCACACCACCAACCCGCCCTGCTGTGACAGCTGTCTCCGCCCCCACCTCGCCGCTCTCTTGATCTGTCACAGGAGGCTGAGCAGGAATGGGCGGTGTCACGATCTGGGATCAGTAGAAAGGCATCATGGCACACTCACAAACCAGCATGTAAAACAACTTGTCTCACCACTAAGGACAATGACAGAGGTTTGGATACACGTCTTCTGCAAAGGATGTGTAAGCCGCACTGCCGCGCCAAGGCACCTCTTATAGTGCGCTCCTAACTCTAAACTATGAGAGTCTCCATCTTGGAGCACATGGGGCAGAAGATATCAAATTGGGTGCAGGCCTGTCAGGAGGAGTGTTGAGTGCGTTTGTCGTTTGTTTTGCTTTACCGATTTGGTGCAGCGACGCATGGGGTTTCTCAGCTGCCAATGGGATGTGCGGGATCCCTTGTGTGTTTCTGTACCTTTAAGGAGGTGGGGCGTCCTCCTGACAGGCCTGCACCCAATTTGATATCTTCTGCCCCCATGTGCTCCAAGATGGAGACTCTCATAGTTTAGAGTTAGGACCGCACTATAAGAGGTGCCTTGGCGCGGCAGTGCGGCTTACACATCCTTTGCAGAAGACGTGTATCCAAACCTCTGTTATTGTCCTTAGTGGTGAGACAAGTTGTTTTACATGCTGGTTTGTGAGTGTGCCATGATGCCTTTCTACTGTTCTACTGTTCAAAGCCCATTTCGTGTGCACCTTACTGTATAACTGGTAACAAATTGTTGAGTGCGTTTGTCGTTTGTTTTGCTTTAACGATCTGGGATCAGGCTCATAGTCCAGCAGCTGAAGCAGCGGGCAATTCGTAGTATAACAGGCCGGGTTTGGTACACAAGCAGCGGGTAGTGGTGGAGGAGCAGGCAGAAGCATAGTGAGCGAACAAGCCGAGGTCAGGAGCCAAAGGTATCCGGAATGTAGGAGAAGGTGAGAGTAGTCGGTGAATCAGCAGCCAAGGGTCGGTACACAGGAAGCAGTATTAGTAGATTGTAGCACAGAGGGAGCAGGAAGCAAGATCAAGGCAGGAGCATAGTAATCTGGCAAAGAGGAAGTGGAGGGGCATGGCTTAAATAGGAGATTCAAGGGAGGAGCAAGGAGTTCAGAGTTCAGCATCTGATTAGGTATAACTGAGGATACACAGGAGATTAGGCAAGGAGCCATCCAAGGTTCTTAGGTGGCTCAGCAGGTAGAACCACCGCCAGCTACAGCAGAGAATCTGGGTTCAGACCCGTTTCCTGACAGGCGGTGCGGGAGGAGAGCTCAGCCTCCTGTGACAGATCAGGGGAGCGGCAGGGTTGGGGGCAGAGACAGCTGTCCACTTACAAAGAAATTAAAGGTCTATAATTTTTATCATAGGTGTATTTTAAATGACAGAGACAGAATATCAACCAAAATCCAGAAAACACACATGATACAAATGTTATAAATGAAGTTGCAGTTCAGCGAGTAAAATAAGTATTTGATCCCCTACCAACCAACAATAATTCTGGCTCCCACAAACTGGCTATGTGGTACTCAGATTAGTCCTGCCACTTTAAGAAGGTGCTCCTAATGACAACTCGTATATATAAAAGACACCTGTCCACAAAATCTCTTACATTCAAACCTCAGCACCATGGGCAAGACCAAAGAGCTGTCAAAGGACATTAGGGACAAGATTGGAGACCTGCACAGGGCTGGAATGGCGGAGCAGGCCTGGACGGAGGTAAACTTCACAGCCTCCCTGGATACGCATCATTATTTTCCTTTTTGCTGGCAATCCTGCCTGCAACATGGAAAGGCATGATGCTGTGTGAAAACTTCAAGGCACCTGAGGATGCAGGAAGGCACCCTGGTTGAGAAGGCTGGACTAAAGTATGAACATTCAGTGCCTTTGCTATCTTTTTGTATCTTGTTCCTGAAGGGGGGTGATCTCTTAACTTTTTGGACCATTCGTTTCACTTAGCCATATTTCTATCATGCAGTCAAACCTAACACTCAACAAACCCCTAGCCAGTTCATGTATTTCATGCCTTCTAGCTCAAGAACACTTTGTGCAACTATTGAAGCCCTTGATTAGGTATCATCATCATCAGGTATGCTTGAGACACCTATTTTGCAGATGTGTGCTCTTGTGAAGGGTTCTATGAATAATTTTGAGACTGCAGAAGTCATTAAAAGTTGCATCTGCAGTTGAATTTGGGGAAAACCACTTGAAACATTTGTTGTGCTGGCCTATTTCAATTGCTTTTGTTTAATTTGTTCATTGCAAACAGCTGAAAGTCTGTACATTTTGCAGACCTGATTTGCAATGGAGGGGTTAAATACATTTGATTACAACTGTATGTTGTCAACTCGTAACTGGAAGTGACTGACCAAGGACCTTCAAGGCAGAATCACAGATTGTTGCTATTTTACCACAACCTGCAGATTTATAAGGGAAGATAATGGCATCACCAGGGCCGGCCTTAGGCCTTTAGGCGGCCTGTGCGAGAAAGCTTTACAGCGCCCCTCAGTGGCCACACCCCTCAGTGGCCACACCCATTTTCCCAATATCCGCACCATTTCAAGACTCCAATTTTTTAAGCCGCAAAGAAACATATCAAAAAGTATGATAAAACTAAAACTTTTATTCAAAGGTATTAAACTTGTCGGCACAATATAAGTATTCTTATTAAATAAAACAACAGAAGGCAAACAAGTGGTAAACAATAAATGTCAAACTAAAATAGAGTCTATAAAAATAAAGTGTCAGGAGGTCATGCCGACCCTTTCTTCAAGTAAGTGTCCCCTTTTTGAATATTGGGACTACCGTAGCCCTCCGCCAATCACCGGGGATCCTACCAGTCATTAAGGAGTCCTTAAATCTAGAAAAGTAAAAATTGAAAACGGAACACAAAACCTAGACTACGTGCAAATTAATGAATTACTATATGTATTCAGGCACATAATAACTTGTTTGAGAATGTGCGGCGGCCATGTTGGCTACCGGTGTGTTCTGTGAATTCGTGCCACCATCTTGGAGGCGGGGAGCATGACGTTACATGACACCATGAATGCGTGGCGTCAGGTGACGCCACACGCCGATATTGGACCAAGCATCTTGGTTTATAGCTAGATATACACCAGGATGGCGGCGCCCAGCACGTGCGTTGTTATATGACATCATGCGCCCTGCCTCCAGAACACGCCAATGGCTGAATCCAAAATAGCATATAAATGTGTTTTGTTTGATGAGACGAATGCAACGTTTTTAGTTTTCGTTCATTTAATCTGAAATTAATTTTTAGTCTTCGCACATGTCTAATAATATGCGCGTGTGTGTGGGGACGCGAGGGGGAGGAACAGTTTTCACTTTTTTTTCACAGAAACTGCCGATAGTAAAATATTTACTATCAGCTGTTTCTGAATAGGGAGGAGCCTCTGTAGTGAGTGCTTCTCCCCATTGAGGAAATCTTGAATGAACAGGCTGTGATGTAAAACACATTCTGTTCATTCATAACTGGGTACACATAGTACTATGTGTCCCCAGTTATTTACAAACACTGGAGTGACCAGATGCACGCTCCAGTGTTTGTCCTTCTCACACGGAGGATCGGTAAATATCAATGATATTTACCGATCCCCCGCTCTGCCACGCACAGATGACAGCGGCTCCGATCTCCTCTCCGCTCGGCCATCCTGACAGCTGCAAGCGCAGCTTCTCTCCGCCATCCTGACAGCAGGGAGCGCTGTCATGTCAAGGAGGAGAGAAGCCGACACGAGGACAAGCTGTCGGCCCACAGGTGCCTTTGTTGCCACGGCGCCCTGTGCGGCCACACAGCTCGCACACCCCTAAGGCTGGCCCTGGGCATCACCAGGTTAAATTGTTTGAGACTGTAGCGAGTTTAAAAGCATACCCCGCCTTTCTGACCATGAAATGGCCACATTCCCCAGCACCCCATGTATCACTGGGTTCTTCTCTATAGCTGTATCAATCATTCACAGGGATCTGTCAATCTTCCACCATGGCAGTGGGACCGGTAGATCTCCATGGAACACAACTGTGGTGATGTCACCGCTCTTTTAGTCCATGGATTACTTCCTCCAAGCCTATGACTGAAGGTCTCTACCTCTGTATGGGCTCATGCCTGTGGCAATCAGCTAATCGCTGTGCGAGCCTAAATGCTAAAATTGAATAAATGCAATTTTTTTTTATTAAACACTTGCAAAACATGGACTGTACCTTTATCACCTCAGTTTGAACAAAGTACAACTGTAAAAGCATAAATATTACAGGGTGTCTAGATTGATTTTTTTTTTAACTTCCAGTCCAGCACTACGTCTCATGTATTTATATGTTGATGAAGAACATACAAATTAATCAACGTTATAGAGCCACTCAGGTTTCATACATGAATGAACTATGCACCCTTGCTGCAGACCTCCCTCACTTTATCAGACACACGATTAAAAAGCACAGGAGACGTAAAATTGAGCAGGTGGCGACCTGTGGGACCGGTAGATCTCCATGGAACACAACTGTGGTGATGTCACCGCTCTTTTAGTCCATGGATTACTTCCTCCAAGCCTATGACTGAAGGTCTCTACCTCTGTATGGGCTCATGCCTGTGGCAATCAGCTAATCGCTGTGCGAGCCTAAATGCTAAAATTGAATAAATGCAATTTTTTTTTATTAAACACTTGCAAAACATGGACTGTACCTTTATCACCTCAGTTTGAACAAAGTACAACTGTAAAAGCATAAATATTACAGGGTGTCTAGATTGATTTTTTTTTTAACTTCCAGTCCAGCACTACGTCTCATGTATTTATATGTTGATGAAGAACATACAAATTAATCAACGTTATAGAGCCACTCAGGTTTCATACATGAATGAACTATGCACCCTTGCTGCAGACCTCCCTCACTTTATCAGACACACGATTAAAAAGCACAGGAGACGTAAAATTGAGCAGGTGGCGACCTATTTGGACTCCCGCCACTCCAAATGAAGGCGCCGTCTCCATATCAACCACTGTAAGCGGGATAGAGACGTCACTGTCACCCGTCCTAGCCCTTCCTGTGCCGTGCCCGCGCACAGCCGTAACCCGCGCGCTTCTCGACGTTTCTGTCTCATCGTGCTTTCTTTCTGCTGCCCTGGTGACGTCACGCGCGCTGCCTGCACGTACCCGACATCTAGCCTCCAGTTCTAGAGCGCGCGGGGAAAAAAAAGCCGGACAGTGGCCCTGCCAATACACATAAGTAAAACCGGTGTCACACAGTTGCGGAACAGCATATATGCATCAGCGGAGAACTATACAGCGGCGATTCTAGTTTTGGTGTGTCACTCTGACCATGTAATGAGCCACCTTCCTCTCGCCACATGAGGAAAGGTGACGCACTGCCGCACCTCATTGCATAACCGGTCACCGCCATTATTATGGGGGAAGATATAAGGAACCGCCGCTTCCGCTCGTACACCCAACAAGTGACATCACCCTGCATACACCGCCATGTTTTGTTGTTCCCACCGCACAGCGTTAGCTGTCAACCCCGACAGACCTCGTGCACACGCACGTTTACTAACCGCGCCCCCTTCACTAGGTGGACGCTGTGCGTCTCCGCAGACCACGTGAGGATACAATGGGCGGGGCTTACGTGAAAAGGAAGAGGCTAGAGAGAGCGCTACGCACTCTATAGAGCCGCAACTTATCGAGGTGGTGACGTAGGGTAGCGCGTGACGGAGGCTAAGCCCGCGAGCTGACTTCAGGAACTACAGATACCAGCCGATAGCTGGGGGAGGGGCGTGTAGCAGGAGATACCCGGCGGGTCACTTGAGCTGCGGTCAGTACGCCCGCCTTCTGTCACCTCCCGCCGCGACGTGTGTGGGCGGCTCCTGTTTGTAGCGTGTCCCGGATATTGTACAGAGGAGGGGGGGTATTACCACCGCCTCCTCTATCTCCGCCTCTTCCTTGGCTCTCTCCTCCTCCGCCCAGCTCACCCGTACACCCGCCCGGCACCGGCAGCAGCGAGAGCATCATGGCGCTGAAGCGGATCCACAAGGTGAGCGACGCTTCAGCTGTGTTGGCCGGCGGGGTGAATGGTGGGGGTGGGGGATGTCGACACTCGGGGGGTGGTGAGCGGGGACAGCCCAGGCCTCTATACCGCATATCTTCTCTGCGCAATACTAGTCGTCCGCCGGCTTCTCACACGCCCTGTGCTGGATTAGGCCGTGTGTCGTATACGGGCTGTCTCCTCAGGGATGTATATAGCAGAGTGTGTGTATACCGAGTTCCATCCATTTCCCTATCGGGGGGCCGGTATCTCCATTATCTTAGCGTGCTGTGCGCTGAGCTGTCTCGTTCTCCCCTCCCCCTCTTCCATGTCCTTCCGCCATAGCGTGTACCGCCTGTGTATGTGTCTGAAAAGAATGGTGTCAGTGTGAGGCGGGAGCTGGTTCCTTCCCATACGCTGTATGTAGTGGATGTATATATGTGTGTGTGCGCCTCCCTGGCAGCGGCGTCCATTGCTCCCTCCCTCGGCTCATCCTGCAGTATAAGATGGCGGCGCTGCCTCTATGTTGTTGCAGAACACACAGCGCGGTATGGTAGGAGGGGAGCAGTGCTCCCGCCGCCATCCATCCACCTGAGCCGGCTCTCAGTGTCTGTGTGTGCCGGTTGTCTCCTCATCAGGGCCCCCACTGTGGGGGGGATTGTCACAAATACATACACCCAGGTCTATGGTGGCTGGACTGCTTTCACTTTCCCCAGGATGACGACCAAAGTTCCTTCCCGGAAAACAAGGCTGACTTTAGTATAGGGTGTAGGACAGGGCATACAAGAAGTCAATTTAATAAACTTTCCTAATTAATTTTCTGAGGGTGGATATCTTGCTCTGACGGCTCACGCACACATTACAGGCCTTGTACACACTGGCAGCATCAACCCTGTGTTTTCAGGAAACGCTTTCAAATGTGTGACATTGATTTTCAGTGGTATCCTTCAGACTTAGAATTGTGTGCTTTCAGGATTTGTTGAAACATATGTAAACATACCTACAAAGTGATCTGGGAGGGATGCAAGTTGTTTATAGTTCATATAACATAGGCAAGCTATGTTAGGAGGCAAGCAGTGTGAATAAGGCTGACTGTGTAATCCCCTTTTTAAGATCACCACAATCTTAAGGTTTACTAACAACTGTCTTAATAGTAACGTGTATGTTAGGAGTTGTGGTCTGAACTCTGTCCAGTCTTCAAGCACCTTATCTTGCTGTGTTCACACCAGATGCTGCGCTTAGTTGCACAGCAATAGGTGTTTGGTGCCCCGAAACATTGCACTTTTTTTTTTTGTCGAACTTTATTAAAATGTCACAATTGACATTTCAGTTCTACAGGCACAGCAGGGTGAGAGGAGGTTGTACTGCGTCGCATCCATCTGCGCGTAAAAAAAAACCAATACGGTATGTCATACTTTTTTAACCGCACACCACTGAATTCCTATTGCAACAAGGTGGTGTGAACCAAACCTGTCTGTGACGATGCCTTGTATTGCGTTGGGGCCACTCTGGAAACAGCGTCAACGTACCTGGTGTGAAAGGATCCTTAGTTCTGGAGGCTTTTCCTATGTCGTACAGTCTGACTGTGCAATCAACTTTAGATCTGCCAAAATTATGTAAAGCATGGGCCTATCTGATCTGCCCAATTTATGTCCAGTCAGGCTCTCGCGCTGCGTAGTTGGCAGATCTGAAGGAAGTTGTACAATCATTGTAACATATGTGGTGAGCTTTAGAGGAAATACTTTTTTCTCCACTGTTGTCTTTTTCCTATTAGTGAGAGAATTTCTAGCACTTGTCATGTTTTCAAGCTGCGGGTAGCAATCATATTAAAGGCCAATGCTGATGGTCTGTTCAGGTCAGGTTTTGTATTTCCATACAAGTCTATGGGAGATGCAAAACCCACTGGAAGCAGGTCAGATACACCTGTCAATGAATTCCGAATGATTTCAGAAGTGGCTGATTCCATCGACACAAGCAATAGTATGGGGGTTGGCAGGTGTCCTGTTTCCAGTAAGGCAGGTAAGTGACAGTGCTTCCTCCAGACAGGCCTTGTACTTGCAAGCTACAGGTTGTATAAGTGCAGTATGTACAACACGCATACATACATTGTAGAAGGTGTTTGCAAAGCATTTGAATAAGCTTTGTTTGGAAATGTCAAACAATGCTTATAATAGGAGTGCTGCTTGTCTCTTGTTGCTAGTAGGCTTCAGCAGTCTTTTGCTAAGTTTTCAAGCAGTGCTGAAGCTTGCTAAGCCTGCTAGCTTGTTTAAAGTCACAAATGGTGCGCCTAATATCATTAGAGCATCCTCAAGCACCCCAAACTGGAGCTTGAGGATGCTCTAAAGGGCATCAATAAAGCTGTTTGAAGAATGCTTTGTAAGCATTCATACTGCTCTTATTCAAGGCCATTGGGATGGATGGCACAAAGTACACTGTAACAATTACTACTTAAGATAAAACTCTTGTGTAGTAAGGTATAGCTGTCAAACTGAACTTCCACTCACTCAGATTGGTTGGTAGTTTGCTTTAGGATGGTGCCCTTTCTAAAATCACCCTTTCCTGAATGCAGCCATGTTCCACCAGACTGCTTTATAGTGGATTTCTATTCCATGTCACTTCTATAAGCCCATGGACATGGGCCCATTAGAATCAATGTGTCAGATGCATGCTATTTATGTTCTGTCCAACCCATTCTACCATCCTCAGTATTGCTGTGGGAGACAAACCTCTGTAAAACTAAATTATATACAAGGATGGAATTATAACCACTTTTTCATGAATTGCATCAAATGTTTGATATAACTTCACTGTGAAAGATGCACTTTTGGTGGAATCCAAACAATGTATCGCCAACCTGATGGCCTTTTCCGCAACCACACCACATTAAAGCAAAGAAGTGCAAGTTGACTCCAAAGCTATGTTTTGGGTCTATTAATTACATTTCATGGTTTAAGTTAATGTGCATATTAGCACAATAAATGATTCCAGTGGGTGTTTTAGCTTGCCTGATTTGATACAGTTAATCATGACAACTACAACCCCATTGCCTCAGTCATTTTAAAATGAGTTTGCTTTCTGACAATTTGTATTTGGTACCTGTTCATATATAACTTGTCATATTTGTAGGTATATTTTAAAGAGTTCTTGTGTGTATCCTCCATTTTTTCCCCCCATCCTTTGTACTGGATCACTGTAAAATGAACTCCCAGCTTGTGAAGTGACAGTGCAGGGGATCATATATCCCCAGCCAGGTTTTTAGCTCACTTTGTGTGCATTGCCAATTGTAGGGATTGGTGTACAATAGCTTTTCTGTGGCATTTTTCTTCCTAGTCAATGGAGCTTTCTGAAGAGTGCAGAATGTAGTTTTTATTTTTCTGGCCTGTGGGAAGCCCACCCACTGTGTCCATGGTGGATTCCACATGCAATAGCACCTTGTCGTCTTGATTTGCATTGAACTGTGTTTAGGAATCGTGCAGTGTGCTAGCTTCACATAGGCTAAATTGGAATGTATTCAGCAGCAGCTTCAGAAAGGTATGTCAATTCCAGGAATGTTTTAATCTACAGGGTTACAAATGGGTACATCTCAGAAGCTGTATGTCACCTCCATCACTGCCGGTCATTTACAATTCGCACCTTGAGCACCCCTAGTAAAGCTTTTGCTACACTGCTGGCACTCCGATGACACTTTCAGTTCTCTCCTATACATGAGCCATCTTGGTCTGCTCCTTGTCCATGCAGAGAATGCTTTGTATTTTGTGAATGGTTCACAGAATACAAAGCTTTCTGTGATTGGACAAGAGGACGTGATGAGTGGACAAACAAGATGGCTGCTGTGTAGAAAAGCTGCAAGTCTCCTGTCGCTGTTGGAAGTATAAGAAAACTGAAAGGAAAATATTAACACCTGTTGCAGTTTTGTGCTACTGTGCAATAGGCAAACTGTCAATAGATATGGGTTTACATCTACTTTATGGTCTACGTATGTCATCCTGTGTCTTGCAATTTTAAACCTTTGTGGCATAGATCTACTGCTAGAAAGCAGTAAATGTATGCAAAAAACAAAAAGAACCGGAGTTAGAACTTACGGGTAACTATTTTTCTCTAGTCACCTTCCAGGACAGCATTAGAGATAGGCTCCTCCCACCGGAAACAGGAAACACATCACCCACACCTAGAATAAAAAGAGTACCAGCCTAGCACATATATGATCTACAAAATCTGAAACCACCACAACAGGTGACGGCACACTCCACAAGGGCCTTGGCCGCCTCCTGGGCTGAAAGAGCGGGGGCTACCCCAGATCAAATTTGCAGAGCAGCAACCTGGTCCAGTTTCGCTACATTCGTCAAACACTATAGAGTGGATCTGACGTCAAGCCAAGATCAGGCTTTCGGAAGGAAAGTACTGCAAGCCGTGGTCCCGCCCTGAATTGTAAGTATGGTGCTCGTTTATCCTCTCTAATGCTGTCCTGGAAGGTGACTAGAGAAAATTGGAGTTACGTACCTGGTAACTCTGTTTCTAGGAACCTTCCAGGACAGCAGGGATTCCCACCCGATTAATGGTGTGGCTTGCTGCGAGATGCCGTACTTTGTGAGATTGAAGTACATATATACATATGTATAAATTCTGTATGTGTACATCTTCCATGAGACAGAGTTAGTGATGTGGTATCCTTCGGTTCTTATGTTTTAACTGAGGTGTGCTAGGCTGGTACTCTTTTTATTCTAGGTGTGGGTGATGTGTTTCCTGTTTCCGGTGGGAGGAGCCTATCTCTAATGCTGTCCTGGAAGGTTCCTAGAAACAGAGTTACCAGGTACGTAACTCCAATTTTCCAGTAGTATTCTAGTACAGCCTCAGAGCAGCTCCTCCAGACAGGATAATGCTTCATCCCAATGTTTAGAGAAAAGCCCCCCTCCAACATACCCCTTTCAGTTATCACGAGAGCCAGAGGTCTGCTGGAAATAAGAAAAAAAACACACCACCACCAACAGAATAATACAACATATATCAAAATCTAGGTGGGAAATTGGCTGTCCTGGAAAAAATTTTGTTGCTTCCAAATAAGCTAATAAACAGCCAAACAGTGGAAGGCTTTCTCTTTGTCATTAGAGGGGTTAGTACTAAAGGTTGGAAGGACAATTTCCTGGGTTCTATGAAACAGATGAGATCTTCGGTAGAAAACCTGGATCTGTCTTGAGTACAATTCTATACTCCAATATGGAAAGGAAAGGTTCCTGGATAGATGAAGCTTGTAGTTCACTAATTCTCTTAGCAGAAGTTACTGCTATCAAAAAAACCGTTTAAAGAGTAATAAACTTCTGAAATGGGTTCAAAAGGTGGATTTTGGAGTCTTATAAGACTATCGACAAATCCCCACTGGGAAAAAGATTTTGATAGTTACCAGTCTCTTCATAGCTTTGAAGAATCCGGCAATAAGCGGTTCTGTAGCAAGAGATGTTTGTAAATAGACAATCAAATCCGCAAGCTGGACTTAAAGAGTACTCACCTCTATACCTTTGTCTGCTCCATCCTGTAGAAAATCAAAAATTGATGGAATGGAGAGGTCTTTGTTAGTAGCTCCAAGATGACTCATCTCCTCCAGATGGAGGAAACACGATAACTGAGACCCCATTCACACTGAGCGACATGGAAATCGCGCGACTTTGAGCGACGTCTTCCTATTGGGCTGTATGCAATCAGGAGCAATATCGCTCAAAATCGCTCTAAAAAAGGGTCATGTAGGAGCGACAAGCTACCAGCGACGAGCTACAAGCGATATTGAGCGACGAGATGTGAACAGCTACATTGAAATGTATTGGTGAAGCTACATAGAGTGATATAGCGCGGAAATATGAGCGATATCGCTGCAAAAATTGCTCAGTGTGAATGGGGCCTTAAGGGGGTATGTTGGAGACGGGCTTTTCTCTAAAAATTGGGCTGACGTGTTTCCTATCTGGAGGAGCTGCTCTCTCTGAGGCTATCCTGGAAGACGCCTGGGGGAAAAATTGGTGACCGTGGCATTTGTAACTTTAATGTCGCTTTAAGACTTGCAGTGTAAAAATGTTTTCTAAGTGGACTGTTGAGAAGTTTCTGTATCTGAGGACTATGTAGCCTGACGTGGATGCCATTTAAGAAAAACCCTATTTGCATGGACCCTGGCGGCAAAAGTCGCCGGGAGTCTGTTTAAACAGCCCCGATGCTGGCGACGTACACTGTACGTCGTCAGTCACGAAGGGGTTAACAGTCCTAGACATGCAAGAATTTAAACAAATTAGACTATTGTGGCTGCTGAAGCTTATTTTGTAGCTCAGAAAATCTCGATTGGGGGAAATAAAGAATAGGATTTTGGGAAATGCCCTCACTTCCTGTCACATTACTAGAAGAGAAACCAAGGGTAAAGCTCTCTGACATGAACACAGCAATAAAACATTCTAACCCTTCTCCAATGTGAGAAAAAAAAAGTCGAGTTCTTTAAGACCAAAACGTCTGTTACAATGGTATGTTCCCATTTGGTGCACCGTTCTTAATATCTAATGCATTGTAGTTTTTGATTGCAGTACTAGTTATGATCCAGTTTTTCTTTATACAGCTAACTAGTATTGTATACCAATTGGCAGTAGAAAGTGGCGTCACCCCATTAACCAATACAAATGACAACAAATGTAAGTATTTCCAAGGCTTACATTGAAGAGTAGAAATGCTGAGCACTTGGAATTTTGTGCAAGTCTAGATAGATGTTTGTTTGGACTGTGAGCATACCTCTAATGCGGTATTTTAAATTCGGCGTTGGAAAAAAAGATTTGTGGAAATGGGGTTAACTTTCTTAGCTTTTTTTTTTTTTTTTTTAGATAGCAGTTTGTGCCCAGATATGTGTCCCTGTTGATTATCCTTTTGATGACATCTGCATTTACAGTGAAGACTGAGGCAGTAGTGATGGCTTTCTGCTTTTGATCAGTGTCGGTTGGCAGTGCACAACTTACAAGTGTTTTTTTTTTTCAGTTGAAGTTGTGACTGATCTCAGGGTTGTAGTTTCTGTAGAACTGTTCAATGGTGCTATATTTATTTTTCAGGATTGCAAAGTTAAAAAACCTATTCTCTACTCGAATCCAGCAAGCTCGCAGTTTGGCGAACAGGTTATCAAAGTGGACATATTTGGGCAGTTCACCCTCCCACCAGAACCTCCAGCTGATGTAGCCAGAATTCTTTCATTTAGTGGTGATTTCCCTACCACCTTTAAATGACAAATTCCTGGCACTGCTGGAATATAAACAATGTAATGGAACCTGGGTGGCATCATTGACCAACGTCCAGCAATGTAGATGGAATGTAAACACAGCAGCTGGGATCCCAGATTACCTCATTGACCATATATGGTCGCTAAGGATCCCCGGCCCGTTTCCGAATAAACCATTAGGATGTGTCGTTTAATGTTCTACTGCAACCAAATGTCAGATCCCCCGGTTTGACCAAAAATCGCAAACCGGTGAGGATCTGTCATTTAGCAGCAATAGTGCTGCCATTGCTAAACTAGTAATCTCCAGCCACTGTTTGGGAGGGAAAAAGTCACTTTTAAAAGTACATCTTACTGCTCTCGAACTTCATTTGCAGATTTAAGGCATTCCCAAAGCATCTTATTTAAATAATTTGTGGTTTTATTGTTACCCTTTAAGCCACTTTAACAGACCTTTTTTATCTGCCTCACGGCCGGTCGTATTTTCTCGACACGGTTAAAAAAAATGTCTGTTAAAGTGGCTTAAAGGGTAATGTTAAAACTACAGATTCTTTGGGAATGCCTTAAATCTAGCTTCCTAGATCTGAGCGAGCGTATTTAAACGTCCCGTTAGCCACTCACGTGTGCTGGAACCTGCCCAAATTTAAAAACATGCAGGGTGCGCATATACGCATGCAAACGGGCGAAAACGACAATTTGCACCCATTTATGCCGCACATGTTACATATCGCCGCAAACGTCGCAGTGAGATCAATAATTCTAGGGCCATCACTGATAACACTCAACTGATGAGTGGTAAAAGCTTTTAAATTGTCGCCTATGGTCAATTTTGGGTATGGTAGATTTTTGTGATTTTCGTGGGTGTGCGCAATTTTAAAGCTTGACATGCTTGATGTCTATTTACCCGATTTGAGCCCATCTTTTATATTTTACCAAAAAATTGGGTAATTGTATTATGGCATAATGGAAACTTTTTTCAATATTTTCAGTAATTTTTCCTTCATATAGTAAAAAATAAAAACCGCAGTGGTGATTAAATACCACCAAAAGAAAGCTCTATCTGTCCCTAAAAAATGGTATAAAATTAATTTCAGTACAACGTTGCATGACGGAATAAAATGTCAGAGTACTGCAGCGCTAAATACTGAAAAATGGCCCGGTAAGGAAGGGGATGTAAACATCTGGTAAGCAAGTGGTTATGGGTTTTATAAGCATTCATACATTTTAAAAGCTTGCAAATTTGTTTTAAGAGCCAGAAATAATAGGTCACAAACTCTTGCAAACCAAACTTTGCCCAGTTTGCTAATCTGTATACAGAATGGGGGAGATTTAAGTGGTATATAGTGGTACCTTGGTTCACAAACTTAATTAGTTCCACGATTCTGGTCGTGAACCGAATCAAACTGATCAGACCGCGATCTCGACTAGAGGAAGCCACAACCAGTGTCAGAGCAGGGAAGATGGCTGCAGTTGTGTTAATCACCCGATGCGGAGTTCACGGACGGAAGCAACATTTTGCTGAACTTCCTGTTCGCGTATGGAATTGATCGCTCATGAGCCGAGGTACCACTGTATTTGGATTGCAGGTATCGTTGGGTCTTGGGCGTTTTATTGATAAAACTGAAGATGTTCGATAGAAAGGAATTGGCTGCATTGACTATTTTTATGGGTTATAAATTAATACTTGGCTCGGTTCAATGCAAGAAGTGTAAACGCAAATATGTCATTTTAAAATTATGATCGTGTTGTTTGGAATAAGACTAATGTAAGTCAAGTAGTCAATTAACAAAAAAAGTGGCATAAGTTTTTGGGAAGGTATCCCACACTGTGGGGGAATTTATCAAAATTGGGGCAGAGCAAAATCTGGAGCAATTGCCCATAGTAATCCACTTTTCTCCAGTTTGTTCAGTTAAGCTTTGAAAATGAAACATGGAAGCTTAGTGAATGCCATGTCTGCTCCAGTTTTTTCACATTTTCTCTCCTGTTTTAAAGGTAAAAAATTAAGTACATTTGTGCAATATGTTCACATTTCACTAGAGATGCACCAATACCGTTTTTTCAAATATTTATATTTTGGTACTCTCCAATACAGTGTACCGGTACTTCTGGTAGCATGGAGCCGCTTTCCCAGGCAATCCAGAAGCCAGGCAGCGTGGCATCTGTGGAGCAGAAAATGAAAGCGAATCTATTTAACGGTGCAGACAGCAAACATATTCTGTCAGGGCTTCTAACCCTTCCAATACTCTATCCAAAACAAAGGTTTTGGATATATAAATTAAACATACTACTGTTCATGTACAGAGGTTTTTTTTAAGACGAAAAGGTTACAAATACATTCATTGTTAGGGTTAACATATATGTTTTTGCATAGAATTTTAAATATTTCCATTTACTAGTGGAGTAATATAATAAAGGTTGAAATAAAATGCAGATATAACTTTAGCTCCAACCCTCCTCTTTTCCTTACCATTTATCTTGTGTTACATTAAAATGTGTAACCATTGAACTCATATAATTTAAGTCCTTTTTTCTTCCATTCCTCTGTTCTGACCACAATGCTTCAGAAGCTCATGTCACCATTTCCCATATTGAGTAGCTAGCTGACCTTGTTCTCAGAGATTACCCACCCATGATGTCCAAGTGCTGTGGGATTGTTTTTATATGTTGCTGTGGCTTCAGCAATGTGA
Source organism: Nanorana parkeri (assembly GCF_000935625.1). Classification (NCBI taxonomy): domain Eukaryota; kingdom Metazoa; phylum Chordata; class Amphibia; order Anura; family Dicroglossidae; genus Nanorana; species Nanorana parkeri. Next base: position 1,070,169 of record NW_017306640.1, on the reverse strand, counting down.
GCACCATTAGGCCGACACTGTCGCAAATGTGTATGTTGGTGTTTTTTTGGGGGGGCGGGGGTGGGTTGTGTTATTTAAAATCTCTAGCAACCGGTTTGTGAAGAGACTGCCTATTTGTCACTATGAAGTTGCTCCCTCTAGCTGAGGCAGCGCTAGTGATTGAGAGTCCGCAGAACCTGGACCAGCAACATCTTGCTTCAGGCTGTAGAAGAAGCCATTCCATGGGGCCAAACAGGCACGCTCTTTAGCAAGCCTGCTGCTAGCCATTTGATCTCTAGCAGCAGTTTCACACGTCTGACATTATGCAAACCGATGGTCATCTTGCAGAAGCCACGTCGGTGTGTTAAAGATTCCATGCTGTGCTTTTTCTCAATATGCATGTGCACGACAGTTGCACTAACGCCTCTGAGTGATCAAGGTCCCGCATATCTGGCCTTCCCAAAAGGCAGCTGGGACGCACTGGTTATCTACCTATGCTTAAGTGTGGAATTTTTTTGCTTTCTAAATGTGGTATTTGTGATTTAGTTTGAGACAGCATTTATTTGTCTGCTGGGTTAAATATAGATTGCATTATTGATTTTTGTTTAGAAGGCTCTTTTTTAATTTGTCACTCAGATTTTTTTTTTTCACGGAGGTTTCGTGTTTCTGGGTTTTTTTGGTAGCAAGTATTTTTACGTGGCCGAAAGGCTGTTGCTATAACCATGTGAACACACCTTCTGGAATTTTAGTACTGATTTTTTTGATGTTTATTTGTAACTTTGTATCTCTTATGTAAGAGCATTCAATTGGTCTGTCAAAACCAGAATTTCTAGTAAAGCACACATTGTAAAAAGTTTCCCTGGAGTCTGAATGTCCTACTTTCATTTCTGTATTTAAAGTGACACTTAACTCAGGAATTGAATCTTACAAGCCTTCTTCTGTGATCGACTACAATCTCTTGTTTTTTTAGTTTACTAATTTGTATTGTGATTGTAATCCATCACGGGAGCGAGCTTGGAGGGGTGGCTACTTTCCAACACACAGGGACCATGGGGAACAAAAGAAGCACCCTCCAGAAGATCTACAGCTGGGTGATAAACAAATGAGATACATTTTTCTTAATAAGGTTCTTGAACATATTTTTAAGATTTAACTCCTGAGTTTAGTGTCACTTTAATGCAATCCAGCATGGCTTTCTATTATGGTCTGTTTCCTGCACTTGGTGAACCTGTATCTTTGCCTATTGAGTATTTGACTTTGGCCATCGCTATTCTACAGTGACTGAATTCCTAGCATGTACTAGTCCAACACACTAAGGTCAAAGCCAGACAAATTTTAACAAGTTCTGCATTGGAGTATCCCACAAAAGCAGAGTAAAATAATTATTTTTGAAATAAGCATGACGGCAGAAATGTGCTAGTCATTGAAGATAAGCGAGTGAAGAACCTGAAAGCCACACAAGAAATAAATATCTAAGGTGGAGAACTTTACGAAGTAACTCCGCAAATTCCAGTGGTGGTGTTTATTAAATGTACAGAATCCCCTTTTTGCAATCCTATAGTTGTATGAAGCAGATTAATGTGGCCTTAAAGTCTCTGGCACTGGCAAGAATGTCAGAGCATCTGCTTCCCACCTGAGAAAGGAAGTCTCTGACTTGAACACTCAGATTCGTGGCTGTCTGGCGTAGGATACAGTTAGATTATTATGCCACCTTAACCAAGTTATTTGATGGACCTCATGCGAAGGAACACAGGTTTGAACTACTTCTTGAAATGGAAAATTAATTCACCAACCTTTGTACAAACATCTTCAATCTTGGGGAGATTCTGGCCTTTCAAGCTTTAAAGATTTCTCTGATATTCGAGGAAACAGTTAATTTCAAGTCAGTTGCATCACGTTCCAAACTTCAAAGTATTTTGTCAACAAAATGTGTGAGGTGAAACAGAGACTAACATAATCCCATGATGTCACATTATTAATATACATGCCTACAACAGAGACAAATGAGGCTGCAAGCAACTGTTTGAAATGTGATGATGCCCTGGGCAAGGGAATAAAATTCAGCCCAGACTGTTTGTTCCTAATAATTCTTATTGCACATGTGTGTTATGGGTTGACTAGAACTTTCCTTTATAGCCAACCTTTACATGGAGGACCTTGAATGCTTTCTAGGAGCTGCACCTAGTCAAGGATTTCCGATGTGTGACAAATCACAAGGTACAAGCCTTCACTAAACACTGGATTCTTGAGAGCATTAGGCTGTCTGCAACATGGCCACTTGTCACCATCAAGAGTGCATGTGATTGGTTCAAAATTTTTTAAAAAACCTGTCCAAAATACCCTCTCCCAACTATCACGCAAGTAAATACCTCGCTTCTTGTGTAGTAAGCTATCTGAACCAGGTATTCAGATCTCTTATTGCATGTGATAGTTTGGCAATGCATTAGCTCAGTTGTATCTAGTTTATCTTGGTGGGGAAAAACAAACAATGGAAACCCATCATGAGAAACACTGGGGCTGTCCTCTCCTAAAAAAAAAAAAAAAGTGTGGTCTCTAGCATGCTATGTAATTGACTCAAAAAAGCAACCACAGTCTTTGTGGACTGTTTTATATGCATTAGGAGATTGAAGCAAGTATCTATGTTTACTACTCAGTCTAGTAGTTTTTATTCCCACTCTCCACTAAAACACAATCAGGGTTATTGGAATCCTACTTTTCTGGTCTGAAATGACAAATCTGCACGCTGAGATCCTATGGCTACCCTGGCGGGGCTTTTGATAAATTGCAACCAGATCTAGCAAAAGCATCAGACTGGAAAGGAGACCGAAGGTAGACAACCCAAATCCTCCCATATGGCTTCATACATTATATGTGACTGGATTGCCAGAAATAAGTCAACAGCACTCCAATGAGTTTCACTTTATTTTGAAAGCTTTGTCACAGCATTGATGCTGTGGCGTGTATTTCGGCACTTCAACATTGCAGTCTGTTGTCATTGCACCCACCAATCTCTGCAGGTTGCAAGCTGAAGCACGTACTTGTGTCTAGATTGACAGAAAAAACTTTCAACAAACATCCCATTATGTTTTCAAACCCTTTATTTAGCTCCTGTACACTCAATGGACCAATCCCGTACAATTATAACGAAAATAGTATATGCAGTTAAATTATGTTTTGTTTTACCATCTCCTGTTGCATTTTCCGTAATGTAAAATCGGTCAAATACAGAAAGGCAAGTTATCATACTGGAGCATTCGTGGAGACTGAAAGACCTAAATCTATCAAGTGGTTTGCATCTTCAGCATCTACCAAAAACGGACTGTCCATTTTGGTAGTGACCCTTTCAAAAGTACCACAATTTGCAACTATTGCATTCCAATAATTGTATGTGGATAATCTATTTAATGCTAGGATTTAGTGTTCTATTTGTTTTCTTGCATGCTTTTTCCACATTGCTACTCATTCAAGATTGTAATTGCACAGAAATGTTTATTTCTGATGGTAATATATACTTTTATTTATCGTGGTCACATTTAGTTAAATCATATTTAAACACACAAAATTGTAATATTGCACCTTGCCAGCCTTTAGATGCAATTGCAGCATTGGTGTTCGTTCTTGTGGCTTTTTTTTTTTACCCCTGCTTATCCTGGAAACGCTTATCTTGGAGGCTGCATTTCTCCACTGTACCTCTGGGGAAAGCCATATTTGTCCCTCTGGTTGGACTTCAAACATGTCGTCTGCCTTTTGTTCATCTCCATTACATAGTAGATGGATGGGATTAGTAGTTTTGCTGTCTTTTCAGCTCACAGAATGTGATGTAGACACAGCATTTAGGAAAAGATCCAACAGGTATTTTCTGTACTCGGTGGAAACTCTTAGCCTGAAAAACTGAAACTCATGCGGATACCATATCAAAGAATTGTTAAGCTGCATTATTTATTTTTGGGTGTGGATTATGCCTGCAACCAACTAATCAATGTCAACTATTGTCATCGATTAGTTGGTTGGATCCCTGAGCTCTCGCCACCATGCTGGGAGGAGGGCACAGGAAGCAGTGGGCTGGTGCGATTGAAAAAAAATTGTGCATGCAGTTTTATTCTGAAGTAGACTTTGTAACACTGCGTTTGTATTTCATTTTAAATTAGGGATGGTACCTAAATTGTTTCTTATTGAAAAATTAATCGGCCAGCTAATAGATTATGAAAATAATCATTAGTTGCAGTCCTAGTGTGGATGTATGTTAATCAGAATTAAAGGTTGCCTTTCCATAACCTATTTTATTACCATTTGTTTATACTCATTAGGGAATCCTCTTTGCTGCAATTACAGCTTGGTAGACCTTGCCAAAGCATAACAGGAGCTCTTCAAGCATCCTTTCATTTGCAGCACTATTCCCGTGTGCTTGCTCCACGAACCCCGGACCTGCTCATCTCTGCCTAATGCTGGCCAAAAACTTATGCTTTTTCTTTTTTCCCCAACTCAAGCTGAACGAAAAGTATACAACAGATTCCTCCATCGCTTGCACGCATTGATCGCGGAGTCCCTGATGTTTCTTAGCAGCTCTGAGTATTCAGAATACAAACTGTTGGTTTGAAGATTTTCTGACCAGCTCCTTTTGATTAGCTGATCGAGGGATGCAGGTCGAAAGGGTGCCAACAGCTCCATCCACTGTAAGAATTTCACAGTGTACAAGGTGGTGATAAATTATTATTTTTATTTTTTTATAAAAAAATTTCGGTAATTTTTCCTTAATATAGTAAAAAAATAAAACCCCCAGTGGTGAATAAATACCACCAAAAGAAAGCTCTATCTGTCCCCAAAAAAGGGTATAAAATTCATTTCAGTACAGCGCTGCATGACGGAATAAATGTCAAAGTACCGCAGTGCTGAATACTGAAAAATGGCCTGGATGGGAAGGGGGTTTAACACCGCGGATGTCAACTGGTTAAACTACTTGTCCAAGCATTAAAGCGTGGGACCAATCTACTTGTTCTTCATGACAATCTAATTGTCCCAGTACAGAAAATAACTAGGGATGCACCGATATATGGGCCGCCGAAACATATCGGCCGCAAATGGCATTTTTGGCATAATGCCGAAAGTCATGTTTCGGCCGATCGGGGCATCCCTGGTTTCTTTTCTCCCCGCTGGGCGCTGCTCTGTGTTCCAGCGGGGAGAAAAGAAAGTGACAGCCGGCCGAGCGCTGCAGGACGAGAGTGCTGTGAGCGGCCGGTGTCTCTCCTCCCACACCGCTCTGCCGCCTATCAGTCCGGCAGAGCAGTGTGGGGGCGGAGACAGCCAGCGCTGTCACAGGAGGCTGAGCTCACTTCCCTGCTCAGCACGATCAGCCTCCTGTGACAGCGTGCCAGAGGAGAGCGAGCATGTGATCGCTGAGTGTTTGTAGATAATTGAGGACATGGTATGTTAACTATATCTTCAATTATGAATGAATGGGAGTGATCTGCATCACCTCATGTACATTCATAGTTGTAGGTATAGTAAACATACCATGTCCATGTTATCAATGAACAGGAACACTCATTCCTGTTCATTGATAACAGGGGATACAGAAAAAGAGAGGACTTTGTGTCCTAAATCTTTTTTTCTATTTTAAAAGGGAAACATCAGGGGTCTGTATAGACCCCCAATATTTCCCCAAAGCCCCTAAAAGCAATGTAAAAAATAAAAATATTTAATAAAAAATGAATTAATAAATCTAAAAAAAGTTTATGAAAAATATTAAGATTTAAAAAAATGTTAAACATTTTCGGTATTAGTTTC
>NW_017306640.1:1056387-1063839 GCF_000935625.1 Nanorana parkeri | reverse complement strand
GGTATTAGTTTCGACCTGACAATTTTTGTTTTTGTTTCGGTTTTAAATTTTCCAGTTCCGTGCACCTCTAAAAATAACCAAACTGATTTTATCACGCTGACTTGAGTGTTCACAATCTGTGAGCGAAATTAATTTTCCCAAACTACTTGGAAAAGTGAACCTACCCTTGCGCTAGTACACAAGCAGGCTTATTGGTGATCTCGGCGGCATCACCAGAATCACTTTTACTAAACGAGTGGCGGCTTCCCTGCTCTACATGTAGTCCTGCTTGCCCGAAGCAAGGCTAAATGTAGCCTGCTTGTTAATGTGCCCTAGTGGTTTCAGTATGGCAGGTGAACCGCATGTCTCGAGCGATGGGAATTCCACACCCCTGGTGTATGCCCACCTTTTTTTATTTAATTTTTTTTTCCCCCCACTTCTACAGTGTCTATGTATATTTACCAGTTTTTAGTGTGTAATTTTCTTTGAAACATGCTAATGCCAGGAAACTAAAGTCGCTTTTTCAGGTTTCATATGACCCTGGTATGACATGTAACGAAGATGTTTATTGGAATGGGGATTCTGATGTTCCTGTTCTCTTGCAGATGTGATTCTGGATCCTCTATTTCTATCTTGCTTAGATTGTTTTAGTCTTCTCTTAATTCACAAGTGAACACTGTATGACATCTTGTTTTTTTCTTGGCAGCCTGGCACATGGAATTATTTTCATTTTTCCCAAACGACTAGACTGATGTTTTTTCTGTTTCTAACAGTGGTTTTGTTATAGCTTATTAGAACCCAAAAATGCTCTATAGGAATGCCTGTAACTTGAAATCCAAACAGACAATTTACTTGCTTTTCTGAACCAAATAACAGATTTTCAGCTGCATTAACAAAAAAGATTTCTGTAATAAACAATTATCATAAAAACATAAGCTAAAGAACGTTTACCATTAGTACACTGGACAAATCTGACTATAGAGAATTGTAAGCAGTAATGGCCATTTGCATCATGTTATTAATTTTATTTATACATGCATAGACATCTCTGGCATTTAAGTCATACCAAACCTAACGCAAGTGTTTCAGCAGAACAAGCTAATGAACTGTAACGCTGCTGTGGTGCTCATAACGTTCGGCTTTTATTTTATAGAGATGAGCAAAAATGACAAGGCACTGATCTTGCGCGGTGGATTCAAAAATGTATTGTATGGAGTATAAAATATGCTCACAAGCCAAACTATTTTGTTTTGCAGTTGCCCTGCAGACATCCTCTGTTTGTAAGCAGTGGGGTTAACTGCCAAATAGTATTTGGGTGCTGGAGACCTTATTTAACCTCCTTAATGTTGAAGGTATAACAGAGCTTGCTGTTTTACTTTTAAAGTATTTATTTAATTTTGTGACAGGAGGGTTATACTGCTGTCTACAGGAGATGGGAGACTAGTAAACGCAGCTAATGGCAAAATGTAACCTCTCCCACCATGCTCCAGTTTTATGCTAGTCTTCGGAGGATAGATGTCTTCTCTTTCTGAGCAGAAAAGCTATCCCTTTTCACTAGACCTTTTTTTTTTTTTTCACACTTATTGCAGAGCCAGAGAGCTAATCTATTGCAGTTTGTAGTCTGAGACTACCCTTATGCCACCATGCTGAAGATGCAGGTTGGCCTGTAATGTGCCAAGTACGCTGTGCTCTGCTTGGACCAATCAAGACTCATTGTAAGCCACAGAGCACTTCACAAATCCAGTACTGCGTTACATCCACTGGTGGAACCTTGTCTCTGAAGACTGGGTTCCAGTTGGGGCATGTCACCTGGGTTCTGCTTTGGCACTCTCCCGCGTGACTTTCTCTGGCTGCTCTCCCAGAGGGGTTAATGCTCTTACCCCCAGCCACAACACTCCATATGTCACAGGGCATGGACAGAAAGTGGTTCCCTGTGAATCTCTTTTCTATGTGCTGTGCCTACTAGGTTGCACATGTTTTTTGGCCTTTACCGCTCTCCACCTGAAGCATACGCCTCTAGAAACCTGCTACGGGGTCCCTGCTGCCTCAGTGACAAGGTCACTAATAACCATATAACCCCCAATGCTCCTGAAGCTGGTTGAGTATCCCGGCTGAGAATAACTGAGTGTAACCAATTCTTTCTGGACAAGTTTGTGCTTAAACATCAGTCTACTGACACTAATTCTACGCTTAAGGATACTATTCCGCTACTTACTAATGTAGCACAGGCTTGCCTAGAGCTTCCTGCATCCAAATTCTCTAAGGCCTGGTTCACACCTGGGCGTTTTACAGCGCGTTCCTATGCTCTGTAAAACGCTCAACATGTGAAAACCAATGATTGCCTATGGGCATGGTTCCCACCTGGGCGTTTTACAGTTGGGGTGTATTTGCCGCGCGTATCCATTGGGATACAACCAGGTAGCCCTTGGAAACGTGTGTTTGTCGCGCATTTTTTTACCGGGAATCGCTGTAAAAACGTGCATGTTTGATACGCCTAGGTGTACCCAGCCTAAAGTTATTTGCCTGGGCTCCCTCAAATGCCCCATGTCTGCCAAAGCACACATGCTAGTGAAACCTGCTTTGCATAGTGACTGGCCTAATCAGAGAAGTTATTCATTCCTCCCAAGTGTTTTGCCCAGCAATGCCACATGGCCATTTCCCGTCTTAACAAAACTTACTGTTGAGGACATTTCTATGTTTAGAGAGCAGGTGGACTAGACTAGAAGCCCTTTCCCAGACCTTATTCTTCCTAGCAGACCCTCTTCCACAATCCAGTTTTTGCTCTTCTTTTTTTTTCCCCCTCCCAGAGAAATTTCTGACTCCATTTTCAGGTTCAAATTCTGCAGTCAGTTGGCCCAATCATCTGGGGCTGTTTTTGTATGCTCAGTACTAGTCTAGACTATTGTAGCTCAACTTTCTGGCTGAATGGGACAATAATTCAGTCACTGGACAGTTTCATGCATCTGACACAGGACCATGCTGTTCCTTGCCTGGGGCTTGCAAACCCAGCCCTGGAATTGGGACAATCCTTCAGTCTGCCGGTCTGAAACATTCTCACAATGGACCCCAGCTTGACAGGCTGTAAACTCTTTACGTGCAGAAGACTTGTCTGCTGTAAAAAGCTTGTTGTCCATTATGCTGAAGCTTTGAATGATTTAGTTATCCCTTCAGCACTGGACCTCTCCATTGCTTGGTCATCTGGCCTGGTTTCAGTCGGACAGTACCACAGTGATGACAGGCATCAACCATCTGGGAGCAACCAGAAGTCTTGCAGCTTGGAGAGGCCCACCAGGTTCTGGTGTGGGCAGGCCTTCACATTCCAGGCATGCAAATTTTGCACATGTTCCTTTGTCAGAAGTGGAGCAAAGCCACACATAACCTCTTGGCTTCCAGGTTCAACAATATTACAACATAAAATCATGAGGGTAATAGACACGGAATTAGACACTACAACATTACAGGAGGACCTGGATAAAATAGTGGAGTAGGCAACTACATGGCAGATGAGGTTTAATGTCAATAAATGTAAAGTAATGTATCTTGGGGTTAAAAATAGGCAAGCTGGATACACATTAATGGGAATTCCACTAGGGAAGTGAGAAATGGAAAAAGATTTGGGGGTCGTAGTAGACCACAGATTGAATAACAGTACGCAATGCCAGGCTGCTGCGAGCAGAGTACTGTCATGTATTAAAAAGGGAATGCACTGTGGAGACAAGTCTATAATTTTGCCACTTTACAGATCACTGGTTCGACCACATCTGGAGGTGGCGGTTCAGTTTTGGTCACCAGTCCACAGAAAGGATACCCTTGAGCTGGAAAGAGTCCAGAGAAGGGCAACCAAACTCATTAAGGGGATGGAGGACCTGAGTTATGAGACAAGGCTACTAAATTTAAACATGTTCACGCTGGAAATAAGGAGATTAAGGGGGGATATGATTCTGATGTACAAGATGTTCAACGGGGATAGCAACATCGGCAATAAACTTTTTACGGTGGACTCCAAAACAAAGACCAGAAGCCACCACCTAAAATTGTTGGAGAAAATAATTCAGCACAAGAGGGTTCTTCTAAGTTATAGCGGTTAGGGTCCGGAACTCGCTGCCACATGCATTTATTTCAGCTGTGAGTGTGGAATCGTTCAACGTTTGGACAATTTCCTCAGGGACTGTAACATACAGGGGTACAGGTACACAAGAATAAGATCACACATGAACTCATACACATGTAGATGCACATGCATACACGCAATAGGTTGGACTTGATGGACCTGTGTCTTCAACCTCAAATACTATGTTAAAAGAAAAATGGTGGCGTGGAGAAGGTTTAGGATGTCTGGTTTTATTGTCCCCTACCCCTCGTCAGGGAGGCACATGCAATCTCTCAAGTCGGGTGTTGCATAGAAAAATAAACGCCTGTACAGAAATTATAGCTTCCCCCATGGTATTAAATATATCTGGGGCTGGGCAGTCATTTCTGTTGAGACCAGGCCTACTTAATCTATTAGATCCTAGGAACACTGGTGTTTAACCTTCCATAATTTATCTGTAAGGTGTGTTTACAGATATTTGGGAGCAATTTGTAAAAGTTGGGGGGGAATAGTGGAATAAGTTAAGTATTTCATGTTGTCATTCTTTAGGGCCAGGCAATCAAGTAGTTCCTGCAGTGGGGAGATTGACCCATTACACGGGTAAAACACCTTTGTTTCCCCTTTTTAAGTTAAGCTTTAAATACTGACAAAAACCTAAATGGAAAGCTCCACTTGATGAAAAAAGTAATCTAAACTATTTAATTGCTAAACCCTATTGTGATTTGACTGTTAATGACCATCACTTCTATCTGCAGCTGCTGTTATATTCTAAAACTGGAATGTTGCTTCCTTGCAATATAGCAAACTGAAGAAGTTCTTACATTGTTGGTGTACAGAATGCCTCCATGAGTATAATTTCCTGTAGGTGTGATTTGGCTCGCTGCTTTTTCCCCAAATGTCTGCTTTCAAGCTGCAATACAGTTTTATTTTTAGTGACTTGATAGGGCTGGCCCTCTTCTAAAGGGGTGCAAACTGCAGATTTTGTCATCGCAGCACTGATGGTGCACCACAATGTTAGAATGAAGGCAGACACTGCCATTTAGAAAGTCAGTTTGAAAAAGGATAAAGTGATATGGCAATTTCTCAACAGATATTGGATGTATCTGCAAATACGGTTTACTAAAATCACGGCAATGTGTGTAGTTTACCTACAGGGGATTGATTTTTTTTTAATTTTTTTTCCATTTCATGAAAACTAATTACACCAACAATTGCCTAGCTCAAGGAAAAAAAAAAAGCTTACAATCCTAAGGTCCCTATTGGACACGCTGGCTGGTTTAGACAGGAGCCAGTTAACCTATCAGCATGTCTTTGGAGTGTGGGAGCAAACTGGAGAACTTGCTGGAAACCCACACAAGCACATGGAGAAAATGCAAAATCTTATATCATGGCAATTATTTTCCACAGTTCCCCCAAACTATGAAGATCTGGTGAGCGTGCCTAAAAGTGTGACCTTTCCAGACATGAGCATATCATTAAGTTTTAGCCCTGACTGGGTGTACCTTAAAGGAGAATTATGAGGTGAGTGATTTTTATAATCTGAGCTGACCTGTGACAGTGAAACGGTCCCAGTTCAGCTCAGTAGATGGGAAGTGAGCGAACACACTGTCACTCACAGCGCCCTGCAGGGATTCCCCCCTCCCCTCCTTGCTCCGATCCTCCAGCACTGACTGGCGGAACGGACGGGGTTGGGGCTGGTACAGCTGGCACTGCCTCTAGATGGGCAGTGCCAGCTGTCACTCACGCAGCTGGGCGGATCCAGACATAATTGTCGGGATCCGTTCCGGCGTCTCAGTATTCAGCAAGCTACAGCTCGCGGTATACTGAGCTTAGGGTAATGGGAAGACGCTAGTTTGTGTCCTCCCGGTACCCTTAGGAGAACTATGGAGAAAAGCCTTTACCCAATAGTTCTCCTTTTAAGGAAGACAATTTGAATTTCTGCTGAGCAAAAAACTGATGGCTGCATGAACCATGGTTTTTTCTTACTGATTGGTGACCTGGCATTTTCCAGTAACTGATCATTGCCATCACAATTGTTTTCTGTGCCCCATAAAATCCTAATGCGAATTATGTTTGGTGCAAAGACCTGATTGGAGTGTACGCTTTGTGTACACTAAATAAAGTTTAAAATAAATGGTGTAATGTGCTGAAAGTGTCGCACTGCCCCCCGCTGCACCTTACTCAGCAATTTAGCGTGCTGAATAGTGTAAATGAGCCCTCAGCTTTGTGATCACAGCCCCCAGGCAAGACATTCCGAAGGCCTGTTAATCTACAAATCCTTATTTCCTGAATTCATTAGTGTTAATTGGGCAATGATCTGTGGGACATTTCCAGCTATCAACCATTTCATGCCCAAATTCAGTCATCTGTGAGCTACGTGAATCTGATTTTACTCCAAATTTCATCTGCTTGACTAGTGATTTAATACTTACCAGGCGCTCCTTCCATCCCACCTGACTTTTTTTTTTTTTTTTTTTCCTGTTGTTTTAGTGCCCATTCAGACCTTAGTGTCCTGGTGCATTGTTAATGAACATTTTTAATGTGTTCACTCCCTGTGCATGAAGGCAGCCCATTCAAATGTCTGAGCTGGCAATGCACCAAAACGTTCAAAAAAGTAAATTCAGCGACTGTAGTGTTACTGTGTGTTGTACTGCACCACACACTGTAGTGTTACTGTATTGTACTTCAATGCATATGCATTGCCTTTGTGTTTTTTTGAGGTGCAATTCAAAGGTGAATCTGTGGGAAACACTATCATTGCCTTGCCAGCAAGATGGGTGAATTGAATGTTTGTTTGTTTTTTTTGGCTGACCCTTAAACCAATAAATATTTTAAAAAAAATTGAAAGGTATGAAGACTGCTTAGAAGTGCCAGCGCATATGTTCAGTAGCTTTTGAGTACCCCACCTCTGCTCAAGGGCAGGTTTCCACCATTTTCTGGACCAGATCTGAACGCAGTGCATTGTGTTGCTGCGTTTTTACCGCAATTTAAATGGTCATACAGGTGCATTTCAGTGCGTTTGTGTTTTTGATGTGTTCCAATGCATTCCAGACGAGACTAGCAGTATTTTTCTGGCCTGGAACGGACTGCGCTGGTGTGAACAGAGGCCAAAAATAGCATGGGGATACATTAAGGATGCATTTTGGGTCCAGAAACGGTCTGGAGATGATTTGGACAATGGTGTAAATGGGCCCTGAATGCCAAATCTTTCTTAGCTTGGCAGTCAGAGCTGTCCAAGCTGGGTAGCAGGACTGTGTTTGTGGGAGAGGCGCTTCAGGCACTGAAGGGATGATGATGATAGCAGTCTGGTAATCACGAGAATAGCTGCCTAGGATTCTTATTGCCAGATTGTGTCCCCCCAAAAAACCCCATAGCCTCCTTCA
>NW_017306640.1:1046059-1056375 GCF_000935625.1 Nanorana parkeri | reverse complement strand
GCCACCTTTAAATGACACATCACCTCCCAGATCTCCTCCTTTCATGCATACTCTGCCCACTACCATACATTATGACGGCTGGCAGCAGCAATGCATACCCTCGTCATTTCCTGCATAGCTGCCAGCATTCATGCCCACCACTCTCCTCCTGCTTGTACACTGTTCACTGCCATATCCTGTCCACTCGCCTGCACATAATGCCTGCTATCGTGCCCTTTGCACGCCTCTCCTGCTCACCTTTTTTATTCTAAATGCCTCGCGTGCACACTGTTCACTGCCATATCCTCATTCATGTTCTGCACATGCTGCCCATTGTCATACCCTCAGCCCTCTCCTTCATATTCTCCCGTAAGCTGTTCTCCATTCATATCTCCTTTAACTGACAATATCCTTTAATCTTTCCCGTTCTGGAATAGGCACATTTTTATAGTGTAAATCTTTGTCTCATTAGGTGGGCAAAGTTCTGTTATTGCTTTCATTAAACTAGGCCTTTTTTTTTTTGTTTCCTTAGGAACTGAATGATTTGGCTCGTGATCCTCCAGCACAATGTTCTGCAGGCCCAGTTGGAGATGACAGTAAGTGGGTTGTTTTTTTTAATAAACTTTTTCTTCCCTAGAAACGTGAAGATCTCAGGGCATATGATATCTTAACCCTTGCAGTGGCCTACCACCCTACACTGCAAGGGTTAAGTGCTTGTTTTGTCTAGGGAGCCAAAATAAAGATTACTCACCCGAAACGTGGACCTGGCTGGCTGTTAGGCTCTCCACCCCTTCACTGGTGGGGGATGATGCAGAGGGACATTCTTATCACCACAGTGGAGGGGGGGGGGTGGGAGAATGCAGCGCTCAGTCTAGCAGCCAGGCATGTCTAAGGTTCAAGTGAGTGTCTTTGTTTTTAGCTCCTTGCATTGTGGTAGCCCCACTGCAAGAGTTTAGATTTCATATGCCTGGAGTTCTTATCTAAGCCTGTGTACAGATTGCTAGAGGCAAACGTTGAAAAGTATTAAAGCTCCGGAAATATGTTCCTTTTTTTTGCTGAAAACATGCCGGGACAAATCTTGTAGTCATCTTAGTCAGGAGCCAGCAAACTAGAGCTGGTCATTGATTTTAGTATTTTACTGATTTATATTTAGACTAATCCACTAATGGTTGTGTAAATATAGCAGTAAAACAGACCCTCGATTTTTGCGATTAAGCAAGAATCTCTATATATTGTTTTTGCATCTTGTGATGTCCTAGTTCTGACGTTAAATGAGAATACATGGATATCCTTGCTTAATTGTAAAAAAAAAAAAAATCGGTTACCACCAGACAGGAAGTTAGAATACATACACAGGGGTGTGGAAATTTATTTAAAAAAAACTTGTTCAAGGACTAAAGCGGGAACCCAATCTACTTGTCCCTTGTAATCCAAAAAAATGATTTTAACCAAAACCGTATTTAACCATGCTTAAGTGGTGCTTGTTGGTCAGTGCGGTCACCTGACAGCGCGTGCTTGCAATTTGCGTTCAAAATCCACAGCACAGGGCTTTGCTAGATGGCAGCATGGTCTGTAGAGAGTACCTTTGTTCCCGGGGGGGGACGACCGTTCACCGAAAGGCAAGTATAGGGGGGAGCGATGGCCAGATTTGAGCGGAGGATTAAATTTTCCCAAATAATTTGGGAAATATAATTAGTTACCCTTTAATGCACAATTGGGGTCAATTCACAAAGAGAAATGTTTGATCTTTCTAGTTTAGCCTGCCTCATTTTTTTGTTTGATAACATGGTATTCACAAAAGTCCTAATCATTATTTAGCATGGGCGTTAAGGCTTTGGACTGAAGCGTCGTGTTCACTGTTATTTTGGCAACTGAAGAGTAATTTTTACCTTGCGGTATGTATATGTACATACATGCATACGATAATATCACTTCGCCAAACAGCCGTTTATTGGTGATGTTACCACTTAAATAAATTGAACAAACCTAAATAGCATGTGATATCTATTTAATCACTTGCCCATTGTAAATACACGTGCGGACAGCAACCTCTTCCCAGAGGGTGAACGTATGTGTGCATGATTTTTTTTTTTTTCTTTTTTGTGCGCGCCCTTGAGCAGAACCCTGCTGTGTATGTAAACTTCTGGTACCGGCTGTTACATACAAGTGTTCGGACGACTCTATAGTCGATCGCTTGCATGACCACAGTGTGTGCCCCCTCCCTCCACTGCCGGTTATTCCTCGCTCTGCTCTCTCCCCTGCGTGCTCGGGGCTGGCACAGCGGCTACTAGCAGTGAGAACAGAGGCGAGATCAGCCTTCTCCTTTCTGATATCCTCTCTCTGGAGGCAGAAGAGATGTGTATTGCATCACTTCCACCTACAGCTGTCGTCTCTCTGGCTGCTTTAACCAGAGCTTTTTTGGGGTGTCCCAAGGTGACGGGTCTTGTTGACCCCTGATGTCTCCATAAAGAGGACCTGTATGGTATTGTATTTTGGAATTAAAGTTAAGTGTAAAACAAACAAACGTTTAAAAAAAAAAAACACCCAAGAAAATTTAGGCCCAGTGTACATGCACATGAGCGTTAATACGTATCAGGTGTGCCCATGTGCAAAAACTATTGCATATTGCCACGAACATGGGAGTATGGGCAATAATTATACAGCCATCAATCACTGATAACACAAAACTGATGAGCGGTAAAAGCTTTTAAAGCGTTGCCTGTGGCCAATTTTAGGCATGGTCGTTTTTCCAATTTCGCAGGTGCATGCAATTTTAAAGGTTAACACGTTTGCTGTCTCTTTACCTAACGTGATCTCATATGTTTTACCCAAAAATTTGGTACTGATATAATGTTTTATAGCAAATTAGTGAAAACATTTCATACCCATGATTTTAATACCACCAAGCTCCATCTATCCCCAAAAATGGTATAAAATTAATTTCAGTACAGCGTTGCATGACTGAATAAATGTCAGCAAAGTACCGCAGCGCTGAATACTGAAAAATGGCCTGGCCAGGAAGGGGGTGAAACACCATGGTTAAAACAAGAACACGGCTGCTGCAGCAGCGAGAACAGCAATTACGCTACACATGTTGCATATCGCCCCGAACGTCTGAGCGAGAGCAAGAATTCTAGCGCTGTCAATGACTTAGCACTAAACTGATGAGCAATAAAAGCGTTTAAAATGTTCCCTATAGGAAATTTTGGGTATTTACTTTTTTTTTTGCGGCTTCACGGGCGAACGCAATTTTAAGGCTTGACATGTTTGGTATCTATTTACCCGACGTGATCCCGTCTTTCATATTTTACCCAAAAATTGCGTATTATGTTTCTGTGCACTAAATGTTTATTTTTTTCCTAAAAATACGGGTTTGATAAACATTTGCGCAAAAACCGTGCGATGTAAAAAATTGCACCTATCATTTTTTTTTTATTCTACAGGGCCTCAGCTTTCAGAAAATATATCATTGTTGGTGGTCTGAAGCTGTTTTCTTGCCAAAAATTCATATTTTATCATGTGTGCGCAAGTAGCAGGAGAATGCCCCGGATGGCAAGTGGTTAAACAATAACTGGGCGGAGCTGGCTGTGACATCATGGCAGGCTCCGCCCTGTTCATTGACAGGGAGCTTTTTTTTCTTTTCAATCTCAGTGCTGAATACTGAAATGCCCTGGGCAGGAAGGGGGTTTAACACACCGTTCAGCAAGTGGTTAACGGACAAAATCTGCAAAAAGAAAGCTTTGTGAATTGACACCGTTGTGTTCTATTTTTTTTCTTCACTTATCTTTATTGTAATCTGGCACCCCCAATAGATATTCCTTGTGAGGTTTTTTATTTCCATGGCACTTAAGCAATTGTGTAAAAAATCTTGGTGACATGGCTCTGTTTATAGCGTTTTGGCCTGTGGCGATTCATTGTTTTTTGGAGTGTTAAATGATTTGAGGCACTTCTGTTTCTTCTAGTTGCCATCTAGTGGTGGCTATGGGAACTGCAATTGGGAAATTTTCCCCCACGTGCTATTTCATGGTGGTTGGCAAACTGCAGTCAATGAAACCACATTAAAAAAAAATCCTGAAATAGCTGGTCATCTAGGAGCTTTTTTCAGCACCATGGTGAATACAATTTGTCTAGTCCCGACTTTAAAATCCTCTAATAATTTTCTCTAACCTGTCACTTTCCCTTCTGGCTCCTTCATGGTTTTCAACTTTTTGTCTGAATTGGGTGATTTAACACAAGCACCCACATCAGGCAAAATGTCTACCTCACAGCTACATATCTATACTTGTAGAGTTTTTGTTTAGAAGTCACTTCAGGAGTCAAGTTTTTGGTATAGTTGAAACTTCCTCAGTGACATCCATCAGTAAATACTCCTTTGAAAATCTGGGCTCTCCTTGCTACCCATCACACTCCTGCTTAAAATTCTTGAACCCAGATGCAGATCAAATAAACCTTGCGTAAGAAGCAGTACATACAACAACGTGTGGGTTTTCTTTTTTTGTAGCCACAATCCCAGTCAACGTATGATATGGTCCCACAGTGACTAAATTCTGCATCCTAATATAGCTAAATAGTGGACTTGTAAAAACAGAACAGTGTAGTTGCTGATTTTTTTTTTTTATTTTTTTTTCCCATTTTGTGCATTGCTTTACATGGAACAAGCTTGCAGTCTGATAGATCTAACCTGCCTTGCATACCTGTTCCATGACAGTGATGTAGGCGGTAGAACTCCTTTGTGCCTTGCTTATGACATGCCTGTGTGTTGGGGTATGTTTTGTAAAAACTTAGCATATCTGCATGTTTACCTCTAGTGCAACGCGTCAGTGCTTTACACCGCTTGCATCAGGTACATGAAATGTTATTTCGTGATATTTCCATAAAGTTATAAAAAATAAAGTAGCAGTGATGCAGGACTCCTACCTCTGTGTCGGGCAGGCAGTTTTCCCCCCTACATTTAGCCCTGCTTTGGGCAAGCGGGGCTAAATGTAGAGGGAAGCCGTCACTCGTTTTGTACAAGTGATGTAGACCCCCAGATTACTTGTAGCGGCCTGGTTGGATAAAAAACTGAAAACCAACCCCACTGCCCCTGCCATATGCATATGAATAAACACATGCGTAGGACATTTTGTGTGTGCTGCCCCCTATTTCGCTGTGTGCCATTTGTGGTAGCCAGGCAGCAGCGCTCTCTAACACGCACAATGTGCATTAAAGGGTAAGTTCACTTTTCCAAGTAATTTTGTGAAAATGGAATTACCTGCTCAAATCTGGCCCCCTCCGCTATACTTGCCTTTCGGCGAACGGTCCTTCCCCTCCGCCAGTACGGGTGTACTATCTGTACCCCATACTGCCATCAGCACAGCCCTGCGCTATGGAATTTGAATTTCGCTCGCAAATTGCAAGCATTTGTTGGTTAGTGCGGTCTGGTGACGGCGCTGAGCAATGAGAAGCACTTCTTATCGTGGTTAAATACGGTTTAGTTTAAAGTTATTTCTTGTATCATGGCAAGTTGTCATGAGGAACAATTAGATTGGGGCCCCCACTTAAGCACTTGAACAAGTAGTTGTTTTTTTTTGTTTTAAACTATTTCCACACCCCTAAAGTGAACTGTGCTATCCACTGTAACAATGCAACGGACCTCCCCTACCAATGCATGGCATCGGGCAAGTGTTATCTGTGCATAACATGGCTGCAGGTGTGAAGTGGCCCTTAAAGTTAACCTGCAAATGTCTATTTTCGTAAACCTTATCTTTAATAATCTGATTAGACTTGTTGTGGGAAATCATTGTCAAAGAAATTCTAGAGTATGATGTGCATCATACTGTGACGCATCTTTTATCTTGTACACATACTGTAGGATGTGTACAAGATAAACATTGAGCTACCCAAATGTGTTCCAACCACAACTGACTAAAATCAAAAGACTGATACAAAAATAAGACTGTGGAATAAACCGCCATTTGAAAACTTCCCAAATTCTCATAACATAGATACACGGCACGTAAACGTATTTCACATGATGCATAAACTGATACAAAATATAGTGCTCACAAAATCTCTATCAAAAGGAATAGGAAATCCACATTTCTAATTGTGCAGTACACGACGCAGGCTGATTCATCGACTGGGTTATATGCAGACACTCTTAGGTTTTGCCAGTGTCCAATTAACTATCAGTGCTGTGAACCCACATATACCCCTTTTCTCCCAGCAATCAGTTTTTTTTTTTTTTTTTCTTTTGGGCTGGTGTCCTCAGATGATGGACTAATTGATATGGAGAGGCTTCTCTGGATCTCTCAAGCTCATGTGTGGACCCTGTGATCCATAAGTCGTCCCTCCATTCGCCTGATGGTGGCCTTGTTTGAAGTAGTACTGTACACCCAGTTTCTTTTGAGACCGCTGCCACTGAGCATTCTGGCTTTGTGGGAAAAGTCATCCATCTCTGGATCAACCCTTGCACCTGTCGACCGGGACCAGTCTCTTCCAGGCGTGGTCAATTGATTCCGACAGGCTGGGGAAATTCACTATCCAGGGGACCTAGTTCTCAGGGAATTTTGGCTATCCAACCTTCCAGCGATGGACCCCCAAGCTGGTGGTGTATCCAGTGAGGGTTCCGTTGAACACCTTGACCATGGCCTGCATCAATCATTAAGAAGGCACCAGAGGTTGCGTGTTTCTTCAAGAAGCCAACCTGAGGGTACAGAATATCATGTTCTGGCTCCTGCTGCTGTGCACATCCAAGGCATGGGAAACTAGCAGGTGGGCTTTCTCAGCGTCTGGATCCTAGGGGATGGTTTCTCCATCCTGAGTTTGGGGACCCCTGTTGCAAGCAGGGGATGCCAGATGTAGACTCTGGCATTCAGGTTTAACCACAGGCTGGACATATTTGTGGCTGGGACCAGAGATCCTTGGTTGAATGCTCCATGGAATCACTTCAGACTTATCTATACCTTCCTGCTGGTGAAGCCTCTTCCTCATTTTTTCAGCCTTCCAGCACCAGGTATCTGTTTCTCACATTTAAAAGGCTGCTCCCTGGTATTTGGTTCACACTGTTGCCAAGTTTTACCAGGGTGGATGTTCATTCCTCTGATGCCAGCTTTGGCCGAAGGTGCTTCAGGCTGCTTTGAGTTGAGGTACTTGACCCTTGTTCTTTAGGCCTGTTTTGTTTTCTGCGTTGCTGGGAAAGTGGTTATGGTGGCTGTTTCACAGCTCTAAATGGTTGTCTGTGTTCTGTCACCTGAAGGTACCTGCATATAACTAGACATCAGTCCAAAATCTGATATGGTGATGAAAAAAGTCAAAAATGTATTTTATGACGACTTGCATACCATTTCATGTGCATATACTCAGGTGAAACGGCAATCCACTACCTGATTTACCAGAACTTTTGGACTTTGTGAGTCAAAAATCCAATAATTGATATACCAGGTGAAATGTCTGTCACATTCAGGGATTTATCTCCCGTCAGCTGATTTTCACAATGCAGGGGTCACACACAAGCAGATAATCCCACAGCATAACTGTTTATTCAAACCACAGGTTACAAATGGCAAATTCACTTTCAGTATATGCACAAACTATCATGTGTATTGTATAAGGTATAAAGACTCCCAATAAAAGGTCTTCAAAGTAGCATGGTTGGCGCTGCCTGAGAAAAGCTCACTTTCGGCATGCAGATGGCCAGCTCGATCTTCCATCAAAAGGGATCTGATGTAATTGCCTATTCTGTGTGGCCATGTCCCACAAGTTTTGTCGCAAATACTTTTTCAGGTGCACCACAGCTCTGGTAAGTGTTTTTTGCTTATGTGGTGGATTGCTGTTTTACCTGGGTGTATCCACAAGAGGAAGTCTGCATAAAGATACATAAGCCGTGAATGAAAAGTCCAAAATTATTTGACTTCACATTTTTATGCCAATTTATATTTTTTTCAGTACTTTGTTTTAGTTTATGTATTCTATGAGATTGAAGCACTTATGTATTTGTTTAAAGAACTCTGGGCATACTAAACATTAACCCTTGCAGTGGGGCGACACAATTATGGGCTCCATGCGCTCATGTTAACGACTAGTGGCTTACCTTGTGTTTTCTTTATTTTTAGTGTTTCACTGGCAAGCAACAATTATGGGACCCGTGAGTATTTAAATGATTGAAAGACTGATTATTTAAATGACCAAAATCAAATGAAATTCTTGCATGGTTTGAAGTATGATCGAAGCTTAGCCATTTACATGTGACAGTAAGGTCAACCATAGAGAACAGTTGTCTGATATTTTTCTTGGGTACTGTCAAATGTCCTATGATTTGTGTGTGTTCAAGCACAAGCTAATAAACCATTGTCAGAAGAGAAGTCTGATAAATGGATTCTGCACCTTTTAAAATGTTGACCACATTCTGTAATGCCAGATTTAAAAAGATTCTCATCAATGCCAGATTTAAAAAGATTCTCATCAATTGGGGGACACAGGACGTTTTATACTGCCACCTTCAGAAAGATTGGATACTAGCGAAAAAAAGCATGCCCAGCATTAGAGGTGCACCGAAATAGAATTTTAAAAGCAATTGTCAGACCGAAACTGTTAATTTTTTCAAATGTTTAATTTTATTTTGATAAACTTTTTACATTTAATACTTTTTATTTTTTTATTAAATTTTATTTTTTTTACTTTTAGTGGCTTCAGGGAAATATTAGGGGTCTACACAGATCCCTGACATTTCCCTTTTTAAAATAGAAAAAGATTGAGAACACAAAGTCCTTTTTTTTTTTTTTTTTTCTGTATCCCCTGTTATCAATGAACAGGAATCCTCCTGAGTGTTCCTGTTCATTGATAACTTGGAGATGGTATGTTTACTATAACCACAATCATGAATGACCAGGAGGTGATGCTGATCACTCCCCATTCATTCATAATTGTAGATATTTGACATGGTATGTTGACTATATCCTCAAACACTCAGCGATCTGTGATCGCTGAGTGTTTGTACCGCTCTCCTCTCTGACAGCTGTCCTGTGACAGGACGGGCTATCTCCGCCCCCACGCCGTTCTGCCGGACTGTGATACTCGGCTGAGCGGTGTGGGAGGAGAGACACCGGCCGCTCACAGCGCTCGGCCGGCTGTCACTTTCTCTCCTCCCCGCTGGGACACAGAGCAGCGCCCAGCGGGGAGGTAAGAAATCAGGGATGCGCCGATGTATTGGCAGGAAAATGGCATTTAGCCAAAAGTGCCATTTTCGTCTGATATATCGGTGCATCCCTACACAGCATAACATCCACCCCCTCAAGCTCTTAGGGTGACCCAGTTGATACTGTTGGCTGCTTCTCAGTTAGGCACTGCTTTTGGATGTCCCAACAGTACAAGACTGTGTCCCTCAATGGACTTTGAGATCCCTTTACGGTCATGCTTTCTTCTTCATAAATATGCAAGCTGTTCTTTTTCATGCTGCATTTTCACATGCTGCCCACTAAAGCTAAATGCAGAAGTAGGTAGTCCTGGTCGCACGGTCAGAAGCTGTCTGTAGGCTTTTTCAAAACCTGATGCTTTCTGATGGTCAATTTGTTTTTTTAAATACATAAAATTGTAGAAATGGCACCTTTTTAAGCTTCAAGTAACAACCAGCATGGGAAAAGCACAGGTCTGAGAACTCTCTCCACACCCCCCACCTCAAGGACATGGCTGACTATCAAGCCAAACAATAGCTCTGTTAAAATGGGTGAAAAGAGTGAATCGCATACTCCCTCACATACTGAGATGTTCAAGGTAGTTCTTTTGATGCCTGACGTCTAGGGAACAAAGGAAGGTGAGTGTTTAGCAGAGAGGATGCCAGGTAAGTGAGCCTATTGCTTTGCCTTGCATGGTCAAAGCACAGGTTCATGTTTTTTTTAGTTTTATTCCTCTTATATTTGTAAGTTGAAATTGCCTTTTCTGTGTCACTACTATATACATTAAAAAAAAAGTAGTTTTCTTGTTTTTAATAGTGTATTTGTTTCTTTTCATAGAATGACAGTCCATATCAAGGCGGTGTATTTTTCTTGACTATTCATTTCCCAACAGACTACCCCTTCAAACCTCCTAAAGTATGTTAGTTGTAATTCTGTTTGTTTCATTTCAAAGTGGTAATTGTCATTCATATTTTAATATTTGCACATAATTTGTGCCGTAGTTTTACTTGGGCCTATCGAATGAGTGATGCTACTTTTTGTATGTTTGCTTGCTGTTCTGTCTAATCAGTTGTGAATGATGACTTGATACATTCTCTTGAGATCTGACAATGTACAACACTTCACATAAGTATATAGAATGTGGTGGGATTGTTTGCTAGTTAAACTTTTTTTTTTTTTTTTTTT
>NW_017306640.1:1013507-1046017 GCF_000935625.1 Nanorana parkeri | reverse complement strand
TTCCACCCCAGTTAGACTTTGTAGCATGGATCAGCTGCACATACATTATTATCTATACTGCATGGAAAAAAATGTGGTTTCCTAATTTATATTGAGATTGTAGTCCATCATCATGGGAGTGAGCTTGGAGTGGTGGATACTTTACAACACACACAGGCCCCAAGGGGAACAAAAGTAGTCACCCTCCAGAAGGAAGGACAGTGTCATTGTGAATCAAGAGATAATTAGATCTACAGTGGAGGAATACACAAATGCATTTTTGTTACAAGCTAGGGTACTTGGATTTTTTTCCCCAACTTTAATCTACTGCTAACATTTAGAAGACCTGCAGTGTGGTCAAACAGTTAAAAAAAAAAAAAAAAACCTACCTGTGCTGCTCGCTCCTGGCTGCAGAGCACAGCCTCCTCAAGCGTTTGTGTAGCAGAGGATGTGAGCTTGCACATGCACAGTTTGTGATGGCAAGGAGCACGGGAGGAGTGAGATAATGTGAATCAATGAACGCATGCTGTGGGAGTGTGCACGCAGGGCAGAATCAGTGGGGCACAGGATAAAAATAGGCGTCTGCACGCAGGATCAGAAAGGGGCACCAGCGCTGAGGAGACCAAAACGACTGGAAGGAAGATGTTCATATCAAGAGGCATCACATAATTTAAGTCCTTAAGGCAGAATTAGAATGGAGGGGAGAGGGAGGGACCTAGCCTTTAGTGTCACTTTAACTTCTACTGGTACCACCAAACTATGGGGCATCTAAGAAGCTTGCTTTCTGCTATATTTGACACTTCAGAAGTGTTGGATCTACTATTTGCTAGATACTCCTTCAGAAACCTTATCCCTCAAATTAGTGGGTATCAATCTACTTTATAAGGTCATTATATTTACACATGCCAAGGACAAATGTAATGTCTGACTTGGAAAATAAATATATGGTCTTCTGTTTCTCACAGCAAGAGGCTGATATTACTGTAGCAGTGCCTCTGATTAGCTCTTACAGGGTGTCTGGTCATAAAACTTATCACTTGGTTGGGTACATTTTGTTTTTCTGTTAAGTGAGCTGGACTACAGTTCTCCCAGTAAATACTGTGAGTAAGTGCTGAACTGCCTAATCATGCATCTTGTATTACCATTTATCTGAGCAGGTTGCGTTTACAACAAGAATCTACCATCCAAATATCAACAGCAATGGCAGCATTTGTCTTGATATTCTCAGATCACAGTGGTCCCCAGCTTTAACTATTTCTAAAGGTGAGTGGCTACTGGCTTAGTCCTGCTTGCTACACGGTTTATCACAACCTTTTTGAAAAAAAGCCGAACATCTTTGTAGAGGAGATTGGTTTACCAATTTTTTAAAGAACAGAATCGGCAAATGAAACTGAATGTTGATGCTATTAGACTGAAAGCAAATGAGTAAGGCAGACCATGCTTTAAAAAAATTTGGAAGTTGAAAAGCATTCTTTGTTGAAGGATAAGGTAGCCGAAAAAAAGTTTTAATATATTGCTGCTTATCAATCCTCTAATGCGATGTGGGGTTTTGTTCAGCAAGCACATAGAATACCTGTTGATCTTGCCAGTGCAGTGTCCTTGTCCCTTCCTTTTAGCTGAACTGCAAGTGTTCTTTCTCCTGTGAACTATAAATCTCCCAATGTAATGGAGTTGAATCAGAGCTGGCATGTTTGAAGTTCAGCCTGGATGGCAGCAATGGCTTCCTCCTTTTTCATGCAGTTAGTGATCATAGCCAGATAAGGACAGGAGTTGTGGTGGTTGCAGGATTACAGGGGGAAATAAAGGGGATAGAAATACTAATGCAGACACCTCCTTTAGGGACTGGTAAGTTGTAATCTATCAAACCTATTTTGTTTTTGGGTTTAGATATGCTTTCCGAATTCATAATGTGAATTGCGAGGAGTCAAAATGTTCCTTACAACAGCAAAAACCAAATAACAGTCGAACATTCTCTTGCATAGGATTGGCCTTCTAGAAGTCCCTGTATAACGCTCAGTAAAGTTACCTGTACAATGTTTGGTTTTATCCTCAGTTTTTTAAACCCCACAAACATGCAACCACTGACCATCTTAGTTTTTTGTGTGCTACCTACCGGATTCCCATATACGCAAGCTCGTGTGCCAGTCATGAGTTGATGAAGCTACCTGAACTGCTCTGGTTGTGAAGTAAATACATGTTATCTAAATACCATAAGTTATCCTATTTGTCTGAGCCAATAAGTCTGCAGCTCATATTTTAAATTTCCTGAGCCTTGGAGAATTGCTCCTTAATGGCGGGGGGCTGTATTGGATTTACCCAAAGGGCTTTATTCTCACCACAGGTTAAGAAAGGTCCCTGCTGACCACATCCCCTCCAGCAGCCATCGGAGACTCCACAATAATAGACCTACTAAACAAGCTGGTACTGTTGTACCGCCTAGAGCAGGGGTGGCAAACACAAGGCCCGCCCGCGGCCCCCCCATGGGCCGCGGTAATTTGCATATCAATAAGCCACGGCCCATTCATATGTAAATATTGCGGCTCATTCATATGCAAATCGCCGCCCCTCCCCCGCTGCTAAGAGAATGGAAGGTTAAACGCCTGCACACCGCATGTAAAGATATGTGATATGTTTACATTCCGCTAGGAATCAATCACTCTCCCTGGACGCATGTAATCATATCACGTATCATTACATGCGGTGTGCATGTGTTTACATGGAGCTGCTGTCACCTGATCATTAACTTGACTAGGTGACAGCTGTCACTTGAAAACACCAGATTAGGGATTTCTGCTGAGCAGTCTCCAATAAAGTTTCTTGTGGATGTTTTCAAGGCTAGTTATTACTTAAATTATTATTAAAACCAGTAGCAACTGAATGCAGAGGCAACTATTTATGATAAAGAGTAGATGCATAGTCCTATACAACCGGCCCTTTGAGGGTAACCATACTGCTGATGCGGCCCCCGATTTGAGTTTGCCACCCCTGGCCTAGAGTAAGATATTAATTACGTTTAAAGTGGATGTATAGCCACTCAAGTGACAGTTCATTAAAGGGAGCTGAACTTGTGTATTAAAATATACAATAAAGGTACCTAAAATCTTTTTAAATGTTATGAGATATCCAATACTATTAAAAGTTGGCACCAGGCTTTTGGAAAATAATCACATTGACTCTTCAAGTCAGAACATAAAAGCAAACTAGTAACTATGCCTGCATTGCCAAAGCTGCAACACTGCTTCAAACGTTCTGACACTTCCTCATGGTTGGCCCACACCCTCTGGTTGACTAGTGAGCCAGGCTGCCATAATAGGCACATACTTGTTAACGGCAACATGTGGTATAAGATTTATTTTTTTTGTTTGATTTATGCACATCTTTTCTTCCAGTTCTTTTGTCAATTTGTTCACTGTTGTGTGATCCAAACCCAGATGACCCTCTAGTGCCAGAGATTGCACGGATCTACAAAACAGATAGGGAAAAGTGAGTATTCCATATTTAAACATTTCTTGACTTTTTACCTTAGGTATGCAATGGGTGGTTTGTCAGCCGTTTTTTTTTTGGTCGGAAATAAAGAATCTTTCCTATAATAGTCGTGGTTTTTAAATTCGTTTTGGGTTTTCGTTTGTGAAAATATCTGCCTTTCTGCATACATTTTGGAAGCGTTTTTGCATCTTATGTTTTTTTGTTTCAGTAGCTAGTTCCAAAAGTTGTGTTTAAATTATTAGGTACAATAGGCTAGCAAGAGAATGGACAGAAAAATACGCTATGTCATAGGGTAAGAGTTTTGTACATTTGAAAGACTGAGTAATGCATGGTCTTAAATAACTTTTTGTTGTCATGCACCTATGAAGGTCTTTTGGTTATGAGACTGTTGGCATTCAATGCTGTTGCATGGCATATCAATTAACTGGCAGTTTGCAGTTGTCTGTAGCCATAGAAAATCAACTAATTGGCTTGTGTATGGAGTTTTTGTTGGTGTCCCTACTTGAAATATATTGGGATTTTATTTTTATAAAAAATTGAAAAAAATGCCCCTAAGCTCTCAATTGAGAACTCTTGGGTTAGCGGATTATATGTAGATAAATCTTTCAAACCATTTAAAGAAGTTAGAAATAGGTTGGGTTAAAGTTTTAAGTACATCCTAGCTTCCTGTAGTGCACATTGTTACATTTTTGTGAAAGCATAAGAAATTCCCCGCTGAAATGTTTAGTGCATTACTTTTGGAGAATGCACAGAAAAATTGCTCTGTTTGTAAAACTTTGACCACATACAGACATGTTTCCATCTTGGATTGTGTGTTTTCTATGTGTATGCACCCTAGGTTCCATATGTAGTCTGAGCATTTAGGACCTACTAAGGGCCAGTGTCAAATGGCTTCAGTAGACAAGTGCAGCATGCTTTTGAGATCATTCTGAATGCATTGCAGATGCTGTTGTCCTGGAGTTAATCTCCTTCTGATCTGCATTTTTTTTCTTTCCTGTGCATGTGTTTATATAAAAAAAGGAAAATGTTGGTGTCACAATTTGTTATGGCAGGTATACTGCACAGTTATGCGCTGTTATGATCAGCATTGGTATCTCTTTAAGGACCTGATGGTGAAGCTGAATTAATAAAATCTCCCAATTTGAATTTTGAGGCAAGACCTACTTGACAGTAATATGCAAAAAAAAATAAAAAAAATAGGTTCACTAATCCTATTAATATGATGTATCGAAATATTTTACTTCTGCAGAAGTGACCATGTGGTTTCTGTAAGACTGAGAAGCTCCAAAGAGCTTTTCTATGGTCTAGATGCAGTGTTTACCCCAGGCCATTTTTACTTCGGTAATGTAACTAGCTGGCTTGACAAATCACCCACCTACTGGTCTCTAAGGGTCTTTTGGTTATAAACCTAACTGCCAGAGCAAGACTCCCTGGTCAGATCGCAACAGGAAAGCAGACTCGTAAATGGGAGAAGGCAGATGCATGCTGGGAAATATTTCTTTATGTATAATGTAACTGGACACGCAACACAAGTAGAGCATTGAAGAAAGGAGTGATACGACAGTCTGCATTGTGGTGAGGGCTAGGTGGTTGGCTGATTTAGCTCACCATGTGTTAGAGAAATATGGGGCTGGCATTTTTAACCTCTACATGAAAATGCTAGTCGTTGGCTGCCATATTCCAGTGCCTTTTTAAGACTTACCTTTTAACTGGTATGCAGTTCAGGACTTCTGACTGCATTTTTTTTTTTTCTGTGGTCAGTGACTTGGAGCATATTCAAATTTCTGAATCTGCATGACAGGCAGGCAGCTAAGCTTTTAAAATAGTCAGATAGTAGTTCATAGACATCTCTAGGCACACAGCAATATAAATCTTCAGTCATTTGCTGCAGTTTTGTCTTTGCTAGCTCTCACATCATGCAAGATTTGGATGTTACTAGACTGAAACCTGCTACTAGATGTCCCAAAATGACCCAAAACTCCACAAATAACCTGCTAATTGCAGTGTTTTAGGTCACCGGCACTAAATATCCTCCTGTGACCCAAAAGAGAGCAAACGCCAAAGTTCTCTTTTAAAGTTACTCTGTTGATGAAATTTCAAAAACTTTTTCCCAGGAAAGGAAAGGCTTCATATTTATCTGCCCTGCTTCCAGGAATGTTTGATGCCTGGTCCCCAGCTGAGCGTTGTGGTTTGATCAGCCAGTCCATGTGATATTAAACACAGTAGTGAAGGAGTCGGCTGATTGGACCACTGTGCTCAGCGTGGGACCAGGAACCTGACACACATGGCAGTGTCAGATGCAGGGCAGTTGCATTTCGACAATGAAGATAGTTGGCAGGAGAGACGAGTATTGCTTTTCCAACAGCGAGATCAAACTTTGCATCTTAAGCAACTGCCACTAACACCAGGCAATTTAATGAATGTTGACATTTGCTCATTATACTATTTTATATATGTAGACTTTTGGATCAGTTTTTATTTGCATTTGATTTTTAGGATTGAAAAACTATGCAAATCTTAAATGCTTTATAATATCTTTGATAATATCTTCTCTTGTATAATCTTTCAGGTACAACAGAATAGCCCGGGAATGGACTCAGAAATATGCTATGTGATGCTACCTTCAAGTCTGAATAAACCTGCATTATAGCTGGAATAAACTTTAAATTACTGTTTTCCCCTCCCTTTCAGACCTCATCTACTTACCTTCCTCTCTCCTTTTTTTTTTTTTTTTTCGTGCTGCCTCCCTTCATGCACATGCTCACACAGGAAGACTTTTAGCTCAATATTGGACAGAAACTGCTCTAGACTGTCAAGTAGTTACCAGAATACAATTGCCCAAGATTCATAATTGTATCAAATGGAGCATGTGTTTAAAATGTGGCCAATGTCTTCACCGTAACTTGGTTATGAGACTAAATCCATCTTTCATTTCTCACTGAAATGGTGAAGATAGCGCCTCTGTTTGGGCTAGGGAGGGGAAGGTGCTAAGCAGAAATAAATTAAACAAAAAAACGATGCCCAGTTGTCTCATTGTAGAATACAGGACCATGGAATTGCTCTGGATATTTTGGTCAAACCCTTCAGCTATTTCAGACTTCATGATGTACTTTATGCTCATAACTGATGTTTGGGTGGCGAGTTGGTGAAATTTATATAGCGGAACAGAAGTAATGTATTTTATGCATGTCAATAAATATGACAAATTGAAATTGGAAGGTGAAACCCCATTTAATAACAGGATCAAACGTTTTGTAATTTCTCATTGAGATTTTTTTTTGGAGGCCGAGCTATTAGTTGATCTATCCTCCAAAACACTGTTAATATAGCACTGAATAAAACAATTCAAGCGTCAATGGCTGACTGATCAACTAATAGCTCTGTTAGTCTTTATTCTTCAATAAAGTTGCATAAACCAATCTGTTAGCAGCCTGAATTAATCAATGTTTGCAACCTTACTTTCTTTGTAAATTCAAGAAGTGTGTGTATATAAAGTATGGATTTTGTTCTGTTTGACGTCAAATGATAGTGTAAAGTTCCAAAGAACAAAAATATTTTTTTCTATGTTCATTTAAAGTTGTTTGGATCGAAGTAGTATCATAAGCAGAATTAGCTTCTGCCCGCCCCCGGGTGGAAATTCCAACATCTGGTACTGGACTGGCTAAGGTGGGGTTATTGTGGTTTAAAGTTTACTGGTCACGTAACAGACTGAACATTCATGGTGTCTTATCATTCAATATGTTTTTTCCTGAATTCTACAACATTCTGCTGGTGACAGCCATCAACCCACTTGCAAAGTGTGGTTGGCACGATCAGGACTTGGCAAAACTCACATGACCGTACTAATTTTCCACGACAAAATCCTGCTTGGCCACTGGCATGGGGACTGGTGTCGTGACGCTTGTTCAAAAGTGATTTTTTTTTTTTCCTTTTAATGTGGGATGTTCATTAGATTGAAAGGATTATTTGCTGTTTACAAAATACATATTTTAGTGCAAACAACAAGTTTAATCTCTAGATGACTTATCATGAATGCATAAAAGCAGTACTGTTGTTTTTTCATTTCACAATAAAAAGCTGTCTGTGCCATTTTAGTTCCTCCCTTTTTGTTAAAACTTGGGTATCCTTAGAGTACTTATTGGCCTTAAATATGGCTTAGAAGTGCTGAAAACTGGACATTGTAATGCTGAATAATGGGGTTTACCGATTGGTTAGGACAGACGCAAGTGAATTTTCAGTTGGTTCATCTATATACTGGCACTGCATGCTGATATGAGGCTCCAGCAGCTTTCAAAGCCAAAGGATACCTATGAGCTTGCTATTTGGCATCTCCTTTTTTTTTTTTTTCCCTCTTTCCCCTCTTTAATGTCTTTAAACTATCCATACCTCCCGTTACACCTTGTTGGAAAATAGTCAGCCAGACAGGTTCAGTCACTGTTTTGGGTATTCAGGTCGCCACGAGTGGCTGCCTGAATGCAGTAGCCAGCAGTGCTGAATTATTCTTCCATCCTCTATAGCGTGCATAGGGGAGCCACGTGATTTCTCTTGTTCAGCCCTGTAGCTTAATGAGAGAAATGTATACTTGCATGGCGAGTCTTTACAGGTGCTCTCCCATCTCCTGTATAATTTTTAGTGGCCAGTTTGACTTCTGTACACCCCCAGACAGCCACAATGTGTTCATTACTAGTTGGAAAGATTTAGCTTCGTAATTATGGATTAGAGATTTTTGGTATTTTTCAACTTCTGCGACAACTTTTGTGATGGGTCTTTTCCCAGCGGTCAACAAATGGCATCCTTTTTATTTGTAAACAGAAACTGCCCTAAATTAGTTTTATTTAAAAAAATGTAACGCTGCTTGCATTTTGTGGTTTATACAGTCACCCCTGCTTTTGTCAGATAATGCACCACTGCGTGCAGAAAATTGTTGCAATTACAAATGTGTAGGCATTCTCATGTTTGTTTAATTTGTATTGGTATGGCACACAAGCCAAAAATGGACTGAACAAAATGATTGGCACCCTCAATTAATATTTGGTAGCACAGTCCTTGGAAAAAGTAACTGAAATCAATGGCTTCCTGTAACCATCAATGAGTTTCTTACACCTCTCTACAGGAATTTTGGACCATTCTTTCGGCAACTGCTCCAGGTCTCTCGGATCAGAAGGGTTCCTTTTCCCAACTACTGTTTTTGAGATCTCTCCACAGGTGCTCTATGGGATTTAGATCTGGACTCATTGCTGGCCAGTCCAGTACTCTCCAGCGATTTGTCTGAAACCATTTCTGTGCTTTTTGACATGTGCTTTGGGTCATTGTTCTGCTGTAAGACCCATGACCTCTGACAGAGACCCAACTTTCTGACACTGGGCCCTACATTGCACCCCAGAATTCTTTGGTAGTCTTCAGATTTCATAATGCCATGCACACAGACAAGACATCCAGTGCCTGGAGCAGCAAAGCAACTCCAAAACATCAGTGAACCTCCACTGTATTTGACTAGGGATTGTATTTTTTTTTTTCTTTTTCTAAAAACAGTAGAATGATGGGCTTTACTAAAAAGCTGTAATTTGGGTTCATCTGTACAGCACATTCTCCAAAAAGGATTTTGGCAAACCCCAATCTGGCTTATGTTTCCATGTCACCAGTGGGGTCCTCCTGGGTCTCCTACCATAGCGTCCCTCTTCAGATGGTGACGTATAGTGCGAGCTGACACAGTTGATAGTCAGCTGGAAGTTGATGAGGGTCTTTATCCACCATTCGAACAATCCTTTTGTTGCAATTGTTCTCTGTCCACGTCCAGTGAGATTAGCTACAGTGCCATGGCCTGTAAACTTCTTGACCATATTGTGCACAGTGAACACAGGAGCATTAAGATCTCTGGAGATGGACTTGTGGCCTTGAGATTGTCCATGCTTTTCCACAAAAACTTGGAATGCAATTATGTCTTGCAATTTGGAGAAGGTGCCAATCCAGTCCATTTTTAGAGTTTTGTGTGGTATGTCAGGTTTTTGGCTTTTTTTAAAATTCTATTTGTCATATCAAACAAACTAAATAAACATGAGAATGCCTAAACATTTGTAATTGTAACAGTTTTCTGTGCAAAGGGGTGCATTATCTGACATGCAGGGGGTGCCAATATTTTTGGCCATTATTGTACAATATATTATGGTTGGCTGAGGTATCGGAACATGCAAGTTTAGGTAAAAGTTGCTTTCAGGTAACAGGCTTTGTAATGGATAATTCAACCTCACATTTTTCCAATGCAAGTGTTCCATAGCAGTGCAGTAGGATGTGACTGTTTTCATGATATAATGCAAAAATCCTGGGAAGGAAGAGAACTGGTATTAAGTTCAGTATTTGATGATCTGGTACAATATCATGAACATTATACTTATGACCAGCCTCGAGGTATATAGTAACAGGAACTATTTTTTGGTAATAGTTTGGATTTGTTGGCATATTTAAAAACTCAAAAGTTCTGTTCCCCACCAGGGTGGGATACAGGAGAAATGACTGGCCCACGTCTCAAGACTTTATACACCCCTCGACTGGCCATTTTTGTGCCGCCTACTGATAACATGGGGAACCCCCTGCTGAATTGGCTGTTGTATCTGCAACTGTCTGGGATATGTCCTGCTCTATATGCTGGTGGGCAGACACAGACCGCTAACAGCCTTTGAACTCATGCTTGTCTCTAAAGAAAGGGCTCGCCACACGATCTTGGTCGTTTGTGGGATGTTGAGTGATGTTCTCCCTCAGGTGCAGCTGGGCTTGTGGGCCCATTGACTTGAACAGGGACCTGCCGGAGACAGATTGACCCACCATTTATTACTACACGCATAAATCATGTTTCCTCATATGCACAGGAAAAGAATTACAAAAGTATTACTAGGTGGTACAGAGACCTGGTCTCCATACACTGGATCGTCCCTTCTCCAGAGACTTGCTGGTACTGCAATGAGGTAAGAGGCACATACAGGTGAAACTAATTAGAATATCTGGCAAAAGTTCATTTATTTCACTAATGCAACTTAAAAGATGAAACTAATATATGAGATAGACTCATTACATGCAAAGCAAGATAGTTCAAGCCGTGATTTGTCATAATTGTGATGATTATGGCTTACAGCTCATGAAAACCCCAAATCCACAATCTCAGAAAATTAGAATATTACATGCAATCAATAAAACATGGATTGTACATAGAACAATATTGGACCTCCTGAAAAGTATAAGCATGCATATGTACTTGGTTTGGGCCCCTTTTGCAGCACTTACTGCCTCAATGCGGCATGGAATGGAAGCTATCAGCCTGTGACACTGCTGAGGTGTTATGGAAGACCAGGATGCTTCAATAGCGGTCTTCGGCATTGTTCGGTCTCATCTTTCTCTTGGCAATGCCCCATAGATGCTCTATGGGGTTCAGGTCAGTCGAGTTTGCTGGCCAATCAAGCACAGTAATCCCACGGTCATTGAACCAGGTTTTGGTGCTTTTGTATGTGTGGGCAGGTGCCAAGTCCTAGTGGAAAATGAAGTCAGCATCCCCATAGAGCTCGTCTGCGGAAGGAAGCATGAAGTGCTCCAAAATCTCCTGGTAGACGGCTGCATTCACCCTGGACTTAATGAAGCATAGTGGACCAACACCAGCAGATGACATGGCTCCCCAAATCAACACAGACTGGGGAAACTTCACACTGGACTTCAAGCATCTTGCAGTGTGTGCCTCTCCATTCTTCCTCCATACTCTGGGTCCTTGGTTTCCAAATGAGATGCAAAATTTGCTCATCAGAAAAGAGGACTTTGGACCACTGAGCAACAGACCAGGTCTGTTTTTCTTTATCCCAGGTAGGACGCTACTCACGTTTGTTGTTCAGGAGTGGCTTGACAAGAGGAATACGACGTTTGAAGCCCATGTCCAGGATCAGTCTGTGTGCGGTGGCTCTTGATGCACTGTCTCCAGCCTCAGTCCACTCCTTGTGAAAGTCCCCAACACTTTTGAATGGCCTTTTCCCGACAATTCTCTCCAGGCCTGCGGTCATCCCTGCTGCTTGTGCACCTTTTTCTTCCACACTTTTCCCTTCCACATAACTTTCTATTAATGTGCTTTGATACAGCACTTTGGGAATATCCAACTTCTTTTGCAATTACCTTTTGAGGCTTTCCCTCCTTATGGAGGGTGTCAATTATGGTTTTCTGCACAACTGTCAGGTCAGCAGTCTTTCCCATGATTGTGATTCCTACTGAACCAGACTGCGAGACCATTTAAAGGCTCAGGAACCCTTTGCAGGTGTTATGGCTTAATTAGCTGATTAGAGTGGGACACTTTGAGCCTAGAATATTGCACCTTTTCACAATATTCTAATTTTCTGAGATTGTGGATTTGGGCTTTTCATGAGCTGTAAGCCATAATCATCACAATTATGACAAATCACGGCTTGAACTATCTTGCTTTGCATGTAATGAGTCTATCTCATATATTAGTTTCACCTTTTAAGTTGCATTAGTGAAATAAATGAACTTTTGCACGATATTCTAATTATTCGAGTTTCACCTGTACCTACACATTTGGTGGACATGTCCCTTAGTTCTCTCATTCTGGCAGAAGGTCTTTACGATTCATAATCGTTTATACGGGGACACCTTTTTCACCTACGCCTACTATAGCTTTATTGTCCCTCCTACCGGGATCCCGGAAATCCCAAAAATCGATGATATTTAGGCACCTCCTGTCTGCTGCTCGCCAGGTAATCCCCATGTACTGGAAAATGACGACTATCCCACCCCTCTCCAAATGGGTTAGCCTAGTTAATAATGTGATGCACATGGAGGAGCTCCTGGCGACAGATAATGACACTTTCTCCAAATTCATGTCGCAATGGAGTGTATGCATACATTTCTCCGCCTCGGCCGACCTCCAGTCCCTCCTCTAATATCAATCTCCTGGTGGGAGACATATACCTCCGTAACATATCGGTAATTACAGATTGATGGCCCCCCAACCCCAGTCTTACCTCCTGTATACTATTCTCCTTCTATTCCTCACTTCCCCTCTGTTTAATGCTTCTCTAATATAATTACAAGATCAGACGGTTCACGAGAAGACTACTGTATGATAATAATGTGGATAACTCCAGACCTCGCAGGCTTGGACAGACCTGTAGTGAGTTCCTGGAAGTGTTTGTTCAGAGTGATGTTCTCAGCTCCCGCACATGTTCTGTGACTGTTTTTTTACTTTATGCGAGTTAACCAACTGCAGCGAGTCGGGCACTAGACGGATGTCAACGCCGTGCCACTGAGAGTTTTCCTCCCTCATATTGTCTCCCAATAATGTGACTTATGTTGCTTGAGTTATGATGTGAATTGTCTAAATCTCCTTTTACAAAAGTTAATAAAAACTAATTCAACACTAAAAACTCTCCAAGGTTGACATGCATTATACTAACTCTAAAAATAAAATACAAATTTGGATAATGGGTTGTGCATACTCTGCCACGAGTAATGTAATAAACTTCTTGCTAATAGTCATGTTCAGGCAACCACAACATACGCTGTCTACAGCTACAAGATTATGGTCATTTGACTAGTTAGCTTGTATTTGTGTGTCATGTCAGGGATGATGGTTCTGGATTGAAATGATTAAAGATCACACCTTGTACTGTGCAGGGGCTCATTTACTAAAGTGAGTTTGCCCACCCAATCCTGCTGGGGAATTTAACTAGGTTCTGAATCTAACCAGCATATGATTAGATGTTTCAGGCATTAGGGAGTTTACAGCACTTCTCATTGGAAAATGTAGCCCAATATTTGGTTCTTAGTAGCTGTTGAAGCAAAAGTTCTTTCAAACCTGAGGCATGCGTATATAAGAGGTGCAGTCTATCATTTCCTGCCAGCTGTGCCATGCTTGCCACATACAAACCATTGAAATGCATCAGTAGCATATTTAAAAATGTGTAAAAGCACTTTTAATTGGGACATTCCTACTACTTTTAATGGTACAAATACACCACTGATAGGATGGAGTTGTGATACGGGTTCTTTAGTTATACATGTTCATATTTACTGTACAATGCTGAGGATACACATTGGACATCTGCACCATCTAATGTCAAAATAGTTGCTAACATTCTTCCCAAACTGCAGCACAACACACAATACAGAGGGGTCGGCCTACCTGTGAAGGAGCAGTGAGTTTTATTGTTTACTTCCGCCTCCTGCTCTAAAGTGGTTTGGGATGTAAGTTGACCTGAGTTATACAATGAAGTATGTGCCTGTGGACATCCTCATGTAACAATAAAAATGAAATAATGAGTGTGCAGCGCTGTAGGTGTTTTATGTGTTACACATCTATTAACGTGCTAAAATCCCTACAATGGGTAAAGTGTAATCCCTTTTTCAGAGATATATAAATATGAAAAAATTGTGTTTAAACAAATAAAAATATAAAAACAATATTTGGTGATCCTAGTGTCTTCACATAGCAATATCCTTAATTATTACAAGGAAACAAGTGCCTCATAAAATCCGCTGTGTAGCTATATAACAGCCAACTTAATCAAATCCTATACAATAGTCAGGGGGTTGCAACCCCCTGAGGACGTCGACTGTGACGAAACGCGTCGAGGCGGGCCTATTCCATGTGATACCACGATCAGGAAGTACATGCTTGGCGGACGATGGATTTGGTGCTGTGTTTGACCTGCCGGTTTTTGCTGTTTTAAACTGAGTTTTCTATGTTTTTTTTTAAATAAACGTGTATACTTGCCACACCATGAGGAGTTTTTCTTTTATGATCCACAAATGCTCGAGTGACGGGATACTGCCGGATAGAATACCTTGAATGTGGACGCATAGAATGATCTACACTGTCTATTTTCCACAAACAGTGGGGTGAGTGCGCACCCCAGAGGGGGATTCGTGGACACTTGCACAGTGGTGTTGAAATATTTCTGTCTGGGCTTCATTTTTTTCTCACTTTTGGATTTTCCACATTATCATCACAATTGAACTTTATTTTGATGAATTATCACTGACTATTGTATAGGATTTGCTTAAGTTGGCTGTTATATAGCTACACAGCGGATTTTATGAGGCACTTGTTTCCTTTTAATAATTAAGGATATTGCTATGTGAAGACACTAGGATCACCTAATATTGTTTGTATTTTTATTTGTTTAAACACAATTTTTTCATATTTATATATCTCTGAAAAAGGGATTACACTTTACCCATTGTAGGGATTTTTAGCACGTTAATAGATGTGTAACACATAAAACCCCTACAGCGCTGCACACTCATTATTTCATTGTCGTTAAAAACTATAGCGCAGCAGCTTTAACACTTAACCCTTCCATAAGCGCAGATTTCACATTTTTCAACAATAAAAATGGCCTCAAAGGGCCATACGCTTCAGTGCTAAATCACACCAACTGCCATTCCCAGGCCTGCTAAAATTACCTTTAATGGCCATGCCCATTGTACAAGGATGGGAGCTAGTGGAGCTTAGCCCCTAATACAGTTGGGCCCCTAGAAACAAAGTGGTTTTAGAGGTAGACAAAGGAAAAATTTGTGGTCAACAAAGGTAGCAATAGACATCTTGTGGTGCCCGTCTAGTTTATACTTGTCAAAATAATCAGTTCCAGGAATATAGGCAGTCGAGGTTAGGTGTAAATAAAACAAGCCAGATTCCTCTGTGGATCTACTGCTAGTCATGGGGTGTACACACTGAGCTATGCATTTTTCCATCATTTGACAAAACGTTTGTCAACACACTAAAATGTCTGCTCTTAACTGGTAGGAAAACAGGGCACGGTGCAGAACGAGCACAGTTACAACAAAGGGATGCTGGGGGTTTAAGTGAAGAACAAATCTCCTTCCCATTCAGCTCTTAAGAAATCCTTTATAAATTTCTCTAGAATAGAAATGGGTAAGGATTGGTAATAAGGCTTGCGATGTATCATGTCATGGTTATTCATGTTAACATTGTCGTGTACACTCACTGACCACTTTATTAGGTACACCTGTTCAATTGCTTGGTAACACAAATTGCTAAGCACATGGCAACTAATGCATTTAGGCATGTAGACGTGGTGAAGACGACTGGCTGAAGTTCAAACCGAGCATCAGAATGGGGAAGAAAGGGGATTTAAGTGACTTTGAACGTGGCATGGTTGTTGGTGCCAGACGGGCTGGTCTTAGTATTTCAAAAACTGCTGTACTACTGAGATTTTCACACACAACCATCTCTAAGCTTTACAGAGAATGGTCCGTAAAAGAGAAAACATCCAGTGAGTGGCAGTAGTGTGGATGAAAATGCCTCGTTGAGGTCAGAGGAGAATGGGCAGACTGGTTTGAGATGATAGAAAGGCAACAGTAACTCAAATAATCACTTGTTACAACCAAGGTATGCAAAATACCATCTCTGAATGCACAGGTTGAACTTTGAAGCAGATGGGCTACAGCAGCAGAAGACCACACCGGGTGCCACTTCTGTCAGCTAAGAACAGGAACGGAGGCTACAATTCACACAGGCTCTCCAAAATTGGACAATACAAGATTTAAAAAAATGTTGCCTGGTCCGATGGGTCTTGATTTCTGCTGCAACATTCAGATGGTAGGGTCAGAATTTGGCTTAAACCACATGAAAGCATGGATCCATCCTGCCTTCTATCAATGGTTCAGGCTGGCAGTGGTGGTGTAATGGTGTGGGGGATATTTTCTTGGCACACTTTGGGCCGTGATGCTATCATGTCAATATGGACCAAACTCTCTGAAGAATGTTTCCAACACCATGTTGAATCTATGCCACGAATTAAGACAGTTCTGAAGGCAAAAGGGGCTCCAACCCAGTACTAGCAAGGTGTACCTAATAAAGTGGCCGGTAAGTGTATGTAGTTCAGCTGGTGAATTTTTGTGGGTTTTATACCCATATTGTCCATTTTACTTTTCATTAACATTTTTATTTCATATATATTGCCCAGATTAGTCTGAAAAGAGATGATACATGACCAGCATTGAAAGTTTCACAGAAGCCAGGTTCAAGCCATTTTTTTATTTCTCAAACTGTAATCTTGCAGTACAAGTTTTGTGGCTGTAGCATAACATAGAGCAGTTTTTACCAAAGATTGAGGATATTTGAGGGCAAATATGTGGAAATTAGGGGGATTATATGACCAGCATCATTGTTACATTGAAGACCCCTTTACAAGCTGCAATAACTCATGCTGCACGTTACAATATTGTGCTAGTTCATGGCACATCAGACTTCAAGCCACTTCATTTCATAAAGCTAAAGATTTTGGCAGAGGAATCATGCAAAGTCCTCTGATTCCAGCAGGGTCTTTTTATTCTGTTCAAACTGCCTGTGGCACATGCAGTATACCCTCACATCTCATACCTGGCATCTGTGGGATTCTAAAGGTCCCCACACACCTTGCAATAATCGCGGGAAACCCGGGGTTGTATGATTATCGTAAGGTGTGTGGAAGCCGTGCGACCTCTACTACTGTAAGAAGGAAAATAACGTCACCAGCACTCCAAAGTATAATCAAGCAATAGTCCATTTATTGGCACATTGCCATTCAAATGCAAGCGCTTTTCGGGGCCTCAGAGTGTCCCCTTCATCGGGCTCAGAATGGGGAGGCCCTCTGAGGCCCCGAAAAGCGCTTGCATTTGAATGGCAATGTGCCAATAAAT
The DNA here is from genome assembly GCF_000935625.1 of Nanorana parkeri. Classification (NCBI taxonomy): domain Eukaryota; kingdom Metazoa; phylum Chordata; class Amphibia; order Anura; family Dicroglossidae; genus Nanorana; species Nanorana parkeri. Next base: position 1,028,863 of record NW_017306640.1, on the reverse strand, counting down.
GGACTATTGCTTGATTATACTTTGGAGTGCTGGTGACGTTATTTTCCTTCTGATCTTCTCACAGTGCCATCCGTGGCCACTACAAGCACCCACCCATTTGTACGGGTTTTTTTTTTTCTTTTCTTTCTTCGGTAAGGAGTGCAGCGAGATCTTTTGATTTCTGACTCTACTACAGTAAGGTCGCACGACGTTTAACTTACGAACATGTTCGAAAACCCGCCGAGCATCGTACGATGTTCGGCGGGTGTGTAGCATGTTCGTAAGATAAAAGCCGGACAGGCCGGTGTGCGCAATCGCACACTGCCCGTTCGGCATTGCGGTCATCGGAAACCCGCCCCTCAGGGGGCGTGGCTTGCGATCATCGCAAGTACGATCTGCCTGTCCAAGATAGACAGATCGTACGTTTTTTTAATTACCTTACAACCATCACAAAAGTCTTGCGATGGTTGTAAGGTGTGTGCCCAGCACAAGAATGATGCTGTAACACCAGTGCACATGTACAGAAATTACATAATTTCTTGTCACCCAACAGCATGGCTGGGAAAGGACTAGCCAAAGATGTAATCAGTATTGCTGGAGGAGGGCACACTGAAAGGTAAGTGTGCCATAATATGCAAGTACGTTGCAGGAACCAGCCCACCTAAATAGCAGTTTAGTTCTGCTTTAAGGAAGAAACGTGGTCTAAATCAATGATATAGATTAAAATTGAAGGACTGTTAAACCAACTGGGATGGTGGATCTGTTTTTACTGCCTCTAGGACAGTTTATATTATATTTATTAGCAGCTCTTTGACTACTGCAGGTGAGTCAGTTTTAGAAAGACTGACTTTTATCCCCTGCTTTGCCCATATAGTTTAAGAGACTCACTTTAATGCTTGCCCCTCCAGCACCTTTTTCTTCCTTTCACTCCTCTGCACTGTGTAATTCCTTTGCACACCAGTAGGGTGCATTAACAAATGCATATTGTGGATAAGTAGTTCGAGACCCAACAAAAAGAAATAACATCTTACCCGTCCTTAGCTGTAGTGGCTGCAGTACTTTTCTTTCTTTTTAGGCTATGTACATTTTCTGAAAATGTGCATACCTGCTGATATTGCCAATATTTTCCTGTTCACTGAACAGAAATCTCAAACAATGTTATCAGAGACTTCACCGGGGCCCCGCACTGCCGACGGATTGCAAAAATGCTGCTCTATTTTGTGCAGATTGTACTGGACCAGAACGCGGGCACTAATGTGTCACAGTGTGATCTGCAAAAATGCTGCACTATTTTGTGCAGATTGTACTGGACCAGAACGCGGGCACTAATGTGTCACACGTTTGGGTGCCGGCGATCGCACTGGGGGCAGGGGGCTCGGCTGCGGTGCCGTTGAGTTCAATGCACCACCAGGGGCGGACTGACCATACGGGCATTCGGGCATTCGGGCACGGCAGAGCCAGTTGTACCCGCCCCCTCCCCCGTCTTATTATAAAATATAAACAATCAACGCCCCCCCCCCCTCAGCGGGCCATGGTAAAATTATTAAACGTTGACCGGTCCGCGGCGATAAAAAGGTTGGGGAGCACTGCCCTTATGGGTTAATGTGGGAGTGCTGGGTGTGACATATTAAGCCACACACTGGTGGCAGGGAGAGGCACAGCACCATTTTAAGCTTGGCACCATTTACTGGGCTAATTGCATGTGTGCCACACTGAGTCTGTGCATCCTCCTTAAGGGCAGGTTCATACCATTTTCTGGACCAGATCTGGAATTCAGTGCACTGCATTTTGCAATGTTTTTACCACGATTTTGCTGTGATTTTGCCGTGTTTGGAATTGTTTTTTCTTATAGTTTGAAATGGTCTTACAGGTGCGTTACGGTGCCTTGGTATGCATTTTTATGCGTTCCAGTGCATTCCGGACCAGACAAAATAAGACCAGCAGTATTTTTCTAGTCTGGTCTGGAATGGACTGCGCTGGTGTGAACAGAGGACAGAAATAGCATAGGGATACATTAGGATGCATTTTGGGTTCGGAAACAATTTGGTCTGGTCTTGAGATGATCCAAACATGGTGTGAATGGGCCCTTAAACTTGGTTCATGCACATGCAAGTTCACAAAATGTGTGCAGATCTTTCACCATCTCCCACCTTCTTTTCTTAGCTGTACCCTCACTATGACTCACCGGACATAACTTGGTCTCCCTGCAGCCTCCAATGATGAGGTCACAGATGGTGTTAAGCCTTTCTGCTCCCACAGGTGCTTGTGAGTACACCTTGGGGTATCCCTCACTTACATACAGTAGTATGGCGGATCATAAACGCAAGGCCACCAGTCATGTGCGCCTCCCCACATATCATCCACTAACAGTTCAGGGGTGGTTTACATTGTGCCATTTAAACGCCTTAGCACAGATAGTCCTGATAACTGTTCCCTGTCTAAGACCAGTTCCATTATGCAGAGAGATATTCTCTGCCACTATATCTGAAATTATGGAGAAGATTTTAGCCAAGTTAGCTGAACGCAGAGGCGCAAGCACGCATCAATGTCATCCCCTGCCTTTCATCAACTGCCTTTGCACAGCCATCTGAGGATGAAATGGAGGGTACTTTGTGTTTGATGACTTGGTGCATGAGGAGTCTCAGTCTACTTACATAACTGCTAAACGTAAGGATACCATATCTGTCCTTACTGATGCAGTACACACATGCCTTGACCTGGAGCAACCTGTGTCAGATATGCCTTATATTAACAGACTGAGTTCTCTTACCAATGCACAACACCACACTCTAGTCCTTCAAATGGTATTCTCTCCAAGTGGGACAAGTTTCCATACTCCCTGGACAGGGAAACCCAGTTGAGCCATCGGTTTAGTTTTGCTTACCCTCCTAAGTGCTGGAAAGCACCTCCTTCTGCTTCACTGGAAGATAACATCAGATGAAAGCCTACTAGGGGATGTGTACTGGATCATCTAAGGCTCTTATCTTGGCTCAGGGTCTCTGGACTCACCAAATCATCTGCCAAGGCGGAACAGTGCAGTGCTGTAGGTCTCTTACATCTTGCAGTGGGCAGCAAATCATGTTCTGGTTCCTCTGGGAACAGAATAATGGCAGTCTGACTATCTAAAGTGCCATGGCCTGGATCTAGGAGAGTGATCTCTACACCAGGATTTTTTTTTTTACCAGTTGTGCCTACGGTGGGGGATGCCAAACATGAACCTGATAGCACCTTTCTTCAACTAAAGTGTAGACAGATTTGCTGCCAGGTTCAAGGTTCTCTTGATCTGTTCTTTCTTCTCTTTCTTCTAGTTGCTTTCTCTTTGTCCAGGCCTGCTGTCTCAAGGACTAATCTACCATCCTCCTTTGCAGTCACTGGTTCTTTGGGTGTTGAAAGCCAGATTTTGAAGGATAGGGGCCTGCCCCGTGCTATCATCTCTTGGCTGACAATTTTCCAAAAGGTAATCTTTTCTGGTGGCTATCTCTTGGAAAGTATTGACTTGGTGGCCCTGTACTGCTCACATCCATATCTGATCTTGTCTAAGAACAAGTCATACTTCACCTGTGGCTCTCCTTCCTTCCCAAGGTGCTGCTCTATTTTACCAAAATAAAGTTATTGTCCTTTCATCACACTGTCCTAAGCAGGTCCCTCATAGGACTTTCACAGACTGATCGTGTTTATTTGAATGTTACATCCTTCTTCTGCCAGACAGATTTCCTCTTTGTGGGCACTGTCAAGTTGCAGATGGCCATGCGTTGTCTTGTGGATTTGCTAGAGTTTAGTTTAGACTTATGCCCTCTAAACTTTGTTTCTCTTTTTCCAGTTACAGCCCCTTCTAGTAGGGCAGTGCATGTCTTTGGGCTTTTTGCCACCATGCATTGGTTTTGCAGGTCTTCTACCAGCTTATATATTATCTATTCATAGCTTTACCAAAAGGTTGCTTTTGTTAAATTTGGGATGCCAAGCAAGCAGTGTACATACTCACATTGGGGAAGGATTCCTTGTTGCACTTGTTTGCAGTTTTATTTTTTTGCTTTTACAAATTGTGATGAATAAAAAAAGAATGAAGGAAGAGAAATCCTTTTTTATATTTGTTTAATAAATTCAAAAAATACCCGGTAAACCTGCTAAAAATTCAATGCTGCTCTGTACACTCTGTAATCTTATCTCATATAGTCCTATTAGCCCTGCCCATATCAACTCTATGGAGTACAAAACATCTTCCCCTGTGTTGTGTTGATGAGGAGGGGGGTGCTCTGTAATTCCTACACACTGCCTGTCCATTAGTGACACACTGCTCCTCCAAAGATACAACACACCAACACCCAAGCTGAAATTTGTATTTACCATGCCTCACTGTTTGGCAGTGTTGCCACCCATCACAATAAGGGACAATAATTAGACATGGAAACATTTCAAACAGGAGAGGCAAAATTGATAACATATACACAAAAATGTTTATGGGCTCACTGGGCACCTTCATTTTCCTACAATGATATCATGCTGGTAATTTGCATTTTTGCAGTACAGGAGTACTTGCCCATACATGTAATTAATGGCCAAGAGGCAGGTTCTCTTGCAGGTTGTGTTTGTCATTTCTCCATTAATGGGTCTTACAAAGGAAATATTTTCATGTCAACTGCATATATCACTGGATCATGTTATTGGCACATGTTTTGGCATATTCCTGTTGTCATTTCAGTGTATGATCATTCAATAAACCAATCGTTTGTACGTGATGGTATATATTGTTAGTCCACATGTAACCTATATTAAATAGTGGAAACGCTATCAAATCAACTCAGTTGTTTTGTTGTTACTTTACATAAGCAGCAGTGCAGAGAAGTGGAGGCTTCCACTGGTGACCTCTTCTTATAAAATAACCATTTCCTCGTCTGCCATGAAGATACAATAGCTTCAGTACTTTCTACAACACTGAATTTAATTGAACAGGCAGATCAAAAATTCAAGAACTTCCTTATCTGCATGCTTGTTCCAGGTCTGTTTGTCGAACCACAGACAATCCAGCAATTGGCTGAAATTCAATCCATGGGCCTTATCCCCTCAACAGAAATCAACCACTAGATCAACTTTTGCTGGAAAGATGTCAGCCAACCGGCAGTGAAGGAACAGCAGCACACTGAGAAGGTAATGCCCGTTCTCTCACCTCGTCTGTGAACGCACTGTGCAACACATTGAAACTCTGGGTTCTAATCCTCTCTCTCGTATACTGAAGTACTGATTTCAAGGGGAATAGAAGAATCTGGCACCAAGACTGATACCTATGTTAGTTTCATGCAAAAATGCATTGAATGGTTTGAATATATATTCACAAAAACGTTCCCCCAAAAATTAGAAATCCCTTCTAAAAAGATTGGTTCAACACAGGTAAATCAAAATTATTGATACAATATTTAATAGTAGAAAAAGACATATACAATAAACTCATGTACCAGAGACATTTAAAAACACTTTGAATATATAACTACATTTGCATACTTGGCCTGTTTGTAAGCTGTGTCTGTAAAATATTGTAAATCCTACAAGTCAATGAGTATAAGATGCAGTTTGGTGGCAGACAATCATGTGTGAAGACAGTGTCAAACTTTCAGAGGAACGTACTGATCTTCATCATCAAGGGTCCCCTAAAGTAATACAACAGGGAGAACACATGCTGTTATTGGATTAAAAGAAAGGCAGGTAGTAGAAGTCATATTATCTGCATTGGGGACCATTAAAAATTAATGGACTGTAGTAGCACAGCATGCCGTACTGTGAATGAGCCCATAGAGTTGCTAGCAAGCAGTAGATATAGGAAAAAAAAACTTTTTTGCCGCGCGCTCCTGTCCCAGAATCCGAAACTGCTCGGGCGGACGCAAAGCATCCTGGGGCGGGCGCATGCGCAGTTCGGATTTTCGGCCGGGAGACGAGCAGAGACGCAAGGTAAGTCTATGGACGCGTGCACCCGCATGCAGACACCGTGGGATCGGAAGTGCCAGCAAGGACAGAGGAGTCAGCGTTGGATCGGAGAGCCGCCGCACCGCTGGAGGGACAGATGAAAACATCAGGAAAGTAGAGGAAGATCATTTAAGGTAAGTGCTGACATTAACATTGGGGGGAGGGAAAACATTTTTTGACTTTAATGTCACTTTAATCTGGCTTTCTGGCAGCACAGAGCAGCCCAAGTATCAGCACAGCAGTGCTCTGAGCAGCTTGTAAGGTTCCTCTTCTCTCCCAGAAGCTGGGGCAGCCATGATCCTCTACTGCTGTTAGAGAGTCCTAAGGACTTTAATAAATTGTGCTTAGGCTCTGCAGGTGGCCAGAAAGCGGAACTCACAGCTGCAGACCAGAGGATCAGAGCTGGGCAAGCTGCCAGGAGATTAGGGGGAACAGAAGAAGGGGGCTCATACCCTCCACATAATTTTCCTGCACATGCTGACCACTGCCTACCCATACCCCGCCAGCAGATATTGGTCAACATCATACCCATTGCATTCCTCCTCTGAACATATCCATCGTCACACCCTCCGTACTTCTCTCTATCACATATTGCCTGCCACCATAACTTCTGCACTGCTTTCATGCCTCTCATCATCGCCTCAACGCTTCTCCCCAGCGCATATTGGTTGTCGTCATATCCTCTCCACTATTGTCCTGCACATGCCGTCATACCCCCTGCAGACCTCTCTTCTTAAGCTGGCTATACATTATTCCTTGTACAATGTATCAATGGCATCCCTTAGATGCCCATTTTCATGGGAATGTGGGGACTTTAGGTTAGATGCATTTTTGGTGTTTTTTCCCAGTTTTTTGTATTTTAGTGCACTGCCTCTTTAAGAGTATCCAACGGTGGATTTTTCCGGCGGGAAAAAACGTTATTTTGGCGGGAAAACATTGCCACGAGAATGGATGGCAGTTGGGATTTATGCCCTATATAAGGAGGTGCCGATTTGATTAAAATCATCCAGTTGGAATCCCGTTTTGAAGCTTCCCTCCCTCCCTCCCTAGTCACGGTTTTTTTATGTGGTTTGTCACCTCAGGAGAGGGGGACTATTCCATTGATTAATATATTGCTCGAGTTTTGAAAACTGGGCAATATGGTGGAAGTATAAGAGTTATTGGTTGATTATTAAGATTGGTTATTAGAGTATGATTTAATATTTATCCAATAAAAATCCAAAAAATATTTATCCAATAAAAATGCTGCGGCCAATTAATGCCAATAAAATGAATAGAGTGTTGAGTGATTATTTATTTAGAGTTTAAGTTAATATAAACATATGTCACATACAGTCCCATGTCCTTTATGTGTAGGGATGAGCAAGAGTACGACTCGAACATCGGCAAGCGAACTATCGGGGCGTTCGGCGGACTATTCGCCCGCCAAGCGCCCCACAAGACACTGTGGACCGCACAGTGCCTTGTGATCCCTGGTTGGCTAATGCCTTGCACCTGACTACAGGTCAGATGCAAGACTGCCCAATCAGGGCACAGTACTCTGTAAGAGCCATGATTGGGCAAAGTAATGAAGGCTTTGCCAATCATGACTCACCTGTCAGATGCCATACAACTGTAAACATAGAGCATTGCGTTCGAGTTCAAATTCAAACTTTTACCATGTTCTAAAGTTTGAATTCGAACCAAACAAGGCGGTGTTCGGCCCATCACTATTTATGAGTACCAAAACTATTGTAATATAAGGACCAACCTGAACAATCCATTCAATTTGTATTAAATAAGGCAGACCCTTGCACTACAAAGAGATTTTACAATCAGATTGTATAGTGTATGGTCAGCCTAACACATCTTACAGTTCTTCATCATTGTTTGTATTATCTGCAGCTTTGCCCATTCTGAAACTAAAAGCGGGAGCACTGATTATAGTTGACCGCATAAGTAGAAAGCTTCAGTAACAAATTGTCACCAGTAGGGATGAGCTCAGGTTTCAAACCTGGAAGAAAGCTGTCAGTGCTGGACCAAGCAGCCCCACAGCTTTGTGTAAACAAAGGGTTGGAATCCTGGTGACATCATTGACCTTATATAGACACATGGCCATATTAGGTCAATGTCATTGACCGAATACAGTTGTTTGAAAAAGTGATTTTTCATTGTTTTGCACGTTTGTTACACTTTAATGTTTCAGTTCATCAAACAAATTTAAATATTAGTCAAAGATAACACAAGTAAACACAACATGCAGTTTTTAAAGGAAGGTTTTTATTATTAAGGGAAAACAAACTCCAAACCCACATGGCCCTGTGTGAAAAAGTGTTTGCCCCCGCTGTTAAAACATAACTTAACTCTGGTTTATCACACCTGAGTTCATTTCTCTAGCCACACCCAGGCCTTATTACTGTTCGCAATCAAGAAATCACTTAAATAAGACTTGACTGACAAAGTGAATTAGACCAAAAGATCCTCAAAAGCTACACAATGCCGAGATCCAAAGAAATCCAGGAACAAATGAGAAATAAAGTCATTGAGATCTATCCGTCTGGAAAAGGTTATAAAACCATTTCTAAAGCTTTGGGACTCCAGCGAACCACAGTGAGAGCCTTTATCCACAAATGGCGAAAACATGGAACAGTGGTGAACCTTCCCAGGAGTGGGCGGCCAACCAAAATTACCCCAAGAGCGCAGCGACGACTCATCCAAGAGGTCACAAAAGACCCCACAACAACATCCAAAGAACTGCAGGCCTCACTTGCCTCAGTTCAGGTCAGTGTTCATGACTCCACCATAAGAAAGAGACTGGGCAAAAATGGCCTGTATGGCAGAGTTCCAAGAGGAAAACCGCTGCTGAGCAAAAAGTACATAAAAGCTTGTCTCCGTTATGCCAGAAAACAACATCTTGATGATCTCCAAGACTTTTGGGAAAATACTCTGTGGACTGATGTGACAAAAGTTGAACTTTTTGGAAGGTGTGTGTCCCATTACATCTGGCGTTAGAGTAACACCGCATTTCAGAAAAAGAACATCATACCAACAGTAAAATATGGTGGTGGTAGTGTGATGGTCTGGGGCTGTTTTGCTGCTTCAGGACCTGGTAGACTTGCTCTGATAAATGGAACCATGAATTCTGCTGTCTACCAAAAAATCCTGAAGGATAATGTGCGGCCATCTGTTCGTGACCTCAAGCTGAAGCGAACTTGGGTTCTGCAGCAGGACAATGATCCAAAACACACCAGCAAGTCCACCTCTGAATGGCTGAAGAAAAACAAAATGAAGACTTTGGAGTGGCCTAGTCAAAGTCCTGACCTGAATCCTATTGAGATGCTGTGGCATGACCTTAAAAAGGCGGTTCATGCTCGAAAACCTTCCAATGTGGCTGAATTACAACAATTCTGCAAAGATGAGTGGACCAAAATTCCTGCACAGCGCTGTAACAGACTCATTGCAAGTTATCGCAAACGCTTGATTGCAGTTCTTGCTGCTAAGGGTGGCCCAACCAGTTATTAGGTTTAGGGGGCAAACACTTTTTCACACAGGGCCATGTGGGTTTGGATTTTGTTTTCCCTTAATAATAAAAACCTTCCTTTAAAAACTGCATGTTGTGTTTACTTGTGTTATCTTTGACTAATATTTAAATTTGTTTGATGATCTGAAACATTAAAGTGTGACAAACGTGCAAAACAATGAAAAACCAGGAAGGGGGCCAACACTTTTTCACACAACTGTATGTCCATGCATTTATTCTATGCATCCAAAATATATGCAACCTTTAACCACTTGCTGTCCGGAGCACTTTTTTACTACTTGCGCACACATGATAAAATATACATTTTTGGATAGAAAACAGCTTCAAACCCCCAAACAATGATATGTTTTCTGAAATCAGAGGTCCTGATGAATACAAAAATGCTAGTTGCAATTTTTTTAACGTTGCACGGTATTTGCGCAAATGTTTATCAAACCAGTATTTTTAGGATAAAATAAACTAAATAAAAATTTAGCGCACAGGAACAGAATATAATACCCAATTTTTGGGTAAAATATGAAAGATGGGGTCACGCTGGGTAAAGAGATACCCAACATGTCAAGACTTAAAATTCTGTTCACCCGTAAAGCCGCAAAAAAATTAAATACCCCAAATTTCCCATAGGGAACATTTTAAACGCTTTTACCGCTCCTCAGTTTAGTACTAACAGTGACTGATGGCTCTAGAATTATTGCTCTCACTCTAACGTTCGCGGCGATATGATTTCATTTTTCTTATATGTTTTTAATTTTTAAACATTTTTTTTTTTACACTAACCTTATTGTTATCACATAAGTCGCTAATAAGCCCCCTATGTAACAGCAGATAGAGTGTGACAGGTCCTCTTCATGGAGACATTAGGGGTCTTTCAGACCTGCTTCCCCAGCTTCTTCTCCTTGCTCTAAGAGCCAAAGAATGTAAATAGTGACACCGGAAATTATGTAATAAACATCCCTTTCAGGTCCAGTGATCGGATCTCACTCTGATAGTTGCGGGGAGACTTGCTGAGCCGGTCCCAGGCGCTGCACGGGGACAGCAGAGCTTGGACACGGCGGCGGTGGGAAAGTGCCCCTCGGTACGATATATATTTGTGTCTCTCGACCTTTCTTTTTAGTCACAGGACCCTTTAAAAGTATGACAAATCTTGATGCACCCCAGTCTAAAATGTCATAGATTTTAAGTGGGACCCCATGCAAAAGCACCTAAAAAAGTGGGGTTCCCCCTTCACGTTGAAGTACCCCCTTCAGATCAAGATTTCCCCCCTTTCACATTAGAGTCACCTTTTGCATCAGAAGCTCCTCTTTCATATGAGAGTTCCCCCTTTACATCAGGAGCCCCCTTCACATCAGTCTTCATTCTCCCCTTCATATCACAGTCCACAACATTTTGAGGAAGCCAAAAGGCACATCAGGGAGAAAAGGTTGTGAAAGGCTGTGATATATACTTAAAAATATTGCATATATCTTATGTGCATAGAATAAGCGCATTAGTGCACCAAGCAGTAGAGCTCCTTATAAACTATAATAGATCATTTGGCACAATTTGTTACTTTTTTTGTATGACAATTTTGCACATAATTTCCTTATCACAATTTATAATCTGTACCACCTATAGTTTGTTAACAGCGCAGACAACCAAGCTTTTCAGAAGGAGAAACGTGTAGCCCCTCGTGAAAGGTCAGCAAAGCTTCGTCTCCTATAGGAGCAACAATCAAGCAGCTTTTGTTCAGATACTTGTTCACTTCCTTCTATATGAGACAGAAACACCGCCCCTGTAATGGCAGTCAGCATGTTAACCCCGCCTGGATCAGGCACGAGCCATGACACATGACTCTACAGCACAAGAAGGAAGCCAGGAACTACTGAGCTGACATAAAACCACTGCACACAGCAGTCTGAGGGACCCTGGGCAGGAGCATGGGGACGATCTGTGCATACAGCTGACTACAGAATTTGGAGAAAAGAGTCACTCTGCAGCTGTGGTTAAAGCCATGGCTATAGGGTGGTATTTGGTACTAAACTCCATCAAGTGCTGGATGGTCTTGGGACTGCTGCAGATTACGTATGGAAGTTTGCGGGAGCGTAATGCTACTGTGCAGGTGTACAACCTGAATGGGAAATGGGCTCTCCGCAATTCAAACAGCTCTATTAAGTTGTCTGGGGACGTGCCTGGCTGTGTGCACACTGCATTATTCTCCTGGGGTCTGATAAAGGTATGGACTATGGCTTTCTAATCAAATTCATGACTTCACTAAGGCATAATGCTGCTCTCCTTCTAAAAATGCTTGTTATCTGGCTGTCTCTGGCCAAAGAACTTTCTGAGTCACTGACAAGCATGGAGATCAGAAAGTCGGAGTGCAGTCTGATCCAGTCTGCATACTTGTTTGGAGTCAGTGATCAGACCCCCCTACTGATAGGCACAGAATGGAACGGATGTCACTTTGTGGCATCCATGTCTGTTTAGTTTTTCCTCCATCGTAAGAGGGGTCAAAAACTGAGCGGTACAGACCTATAGGGAATGGGGTGTAAGTGGACATGTATCTGTTTACATCTGATGACCCCTGACCCGTCATGATCAGGACTGCCAAAACAGAACTCTGTTCCATTTTTTTCTATTGGATCCAGAAGGAGTCAGGGGTAATCATACGTAAATGGACAAACACTGCCCATAAGGTTACAATGGGCTTCCGATCCGATCCGCCTGAAGAAATGACCAGCAGATCTGAATAGACCGTGTGTGTGAAAGTGTCCTTAAAGCACAACTTAAGCCAAAACTTTTGTTCTATTAGGAGTGGAGTGCTATTAGATCACCTGTCAGGTTTTTATTGCTGTGTCACTATTAGGGACATTCTCGCTCTCTATTTGTTCTGGTCACTGAAAATGAAAGAAAATCCAAAATTTTAGGTTGTCACCAGAACGGGAATAGATGAGAAATCTTCCAATGGGGACACTAGTTCTGGTGACCTTCCTGACCACCAGGGATTTCTCTCTCATTGGAGGGATTTCCTCTCACTTCCTTTTGTGGCTAATGGACAGGAAGTGAAGGCAAATATTCCTAAAGGGGAAAAAAAAGGTGACAGGGTAGCTATAGAGGAACAACAAATCCCAGCAATAATACATTATAACACAACAGGAAACATTAAAAAGCCCCCGGCCGATCGTAGGCTTGGGCATAACTCCCAGAGGCAGAGACATGATGGGATTTGTAGTTTCACCACAGCTGGATTGCTGAGGTTGCCTATCCCTGCTCGTATGTTTATACAAAAATCTAGCAGTGTATGACCAGCTTTAGAAAGTACTAAAGCCGATATAAAGCCTTATTTTGTCAGTGCCACTATTAGGGCTCATGCACAAGGCCGTAAAAAATGGCGCCTATTCTTTAGCGTTTTTATCGGTTGGTGCCGATACTGGGAATTTTCTTTAGGAGTACTTGTACTCCTAAAAATGCCCCGATAATAAAAACTGATACCAGTGCTTTACATTTTAAAAACTGAAGAGGCTGCCATAGGTCCTGCACTTGCTAGGGACCTCACAGCGCCTGTTTACAGCGATTCCACGGCCCGCACACCTCCCTCTCCTGAGACCCTCCACCTGAGACATCAGGCTGGCACCCCGGAGCAGCACAGAGTATCTAGCAACATATTCTGCATTGCTGTATAAAGTATTGATGTAATTTGTAGTCCTCTATAGCCGGGGCCATTCTGAATTGCTGTATAATGTATTGCTGGGATTTGTAGTCCTCTGTAGCTGATGGTATTATTCTGCATTGCTATATAATGTTATAATATATTGCTTGGATTTGTAGTCCTCTATAGCTGATGGTATTATTTTGCATTTCTGTATAATGTAATGCTGAGATGTGTAGTCCTCTGTTGTTGATGGTATTATTCTGCATTGCTATATAATGTATTGCTTGGATTTGTAGTCCTCTATAGCTGATGGTATTATTCTGCATTGCTGTATAATGTACTGCTGAGATTTGTAGTCCTCTATAGCTGATGGTATTATTCTGGATTGCTATACAATGTATTGCTGGAATTTGTAGTCCTCTATAGTCGGTGCCATTGTGCATTGCTGTATAATGTACTGCTGAGATTTGTAGTCCTCTATAGCTGATGGTATTATTCTGGATTGCTATACAATGTATTGCTGGAATTTGTAGTCCTCTATAGTCGGTGCCATTGTGCATTGCTGTATAATGTACTGCTGAGATTTGTAGTCCTCTATAGCTGATGGTATTATTCTGGATTGCTATACAATGTATTGCTGGAATTTGTAGTCCTCTATAGTCGGTGCCATTGTGCATTGCTGTATAATGTACTGCTGAGATTTGTAGTCCTCTATAGCTGATGGTATTATTCTGGATTGCTATACAATGTATTGCTGGAATTTGTAGTCCTCTATAGTCGGTGCCATTGTGCATTGCTGTATAATGTACTGCTGAGATTTGTAGTCCTCTATAGCTGATGGTATTATTCTGGATTGCTATACAATGTATTGCTGGAATTTGTAGTCCTCTATAGTCGGTGCCATTGTGCATTGCTGTATAATGTACTGCTGAGATTTGTAGTCCTCTATAGCTGATGGTATTATTCTGGATTGCTATACAATGTATTGCTGGAATTTGTAGTCCTCTATAGTCGGTGCCATTGTGCATTGCTGTATAATGTACTGCTGAGATTTGTAGTCCTCTATAGCTGATGGTATTATTCTGGATTGCTATACAATGTATTGCTGGAATTTGTAGTCCTCTATAGTCGGTGCCATTGTGCATTGCTGTATAATGTACTGCTGAGATTTGTAGTCCTCTATAGCTGATGGTATTATTCTGGATTGCTATACAATGTATTGCTGGAATTTGTAGTCCTCTATAGTCGGTGCCATTGTGCATTGCTGTATAATGTACTGCTGAGATTTGTAGTCCTCTATAGCTGATGGTATTATTCTGGATTGCTATACAATGTATTGCTGGAATTTGTAGTCCTCTATAGTCGGTGCCATTGTGCATTGCTGTATAATGTACTGCTGAGATTTGTAGTCCTCTATAGCTGATGGTATTATTCTGGATTGCTATACAATGTATTGCTGGAATTTGTAGTCCTCTATAGTCGGTGCCATTGTGCATTGCTGTATAATGTACTGCTGAGATTTGTAGTCCTCTATAGCTGATGGTATTATTCTGGATTGCTATACAATGTATTGCTGGAATTTGTAGTCCTCTATAGTCGGTGCCATTGTGCATTGCTGTATAATGTACTGCTGAGATTTGTAGTCCTCTATAGCTGATGGTATTATTCTGGATTGCTATACAATGTATTGCTGGAATTTGTAGTCCTCTATAGTCGGTGCCATTGTGCATTGCTGTATAATGTACTGCTGAGATTTGTAGTCCTCTATAGCTGATGGTATTATTCTGGATTGCTATACAATGTATTGCTGGAATTTGTAGTCCTCTATAGTCGGTGCCATTGTGCATTGCTGTATAATGTACTGCTGAGATTTGTAGTCCTCTATAGCTGATGGTATTATTCTGGATTGCTATACAATGTATTGCTGGAATTTGTAGTCCTCTATAGTCGATGCCATTTTGCATTGCTGTATAATGTACTGCTTAGATTTGTAGTCCTCTATAGCTGGTGGTATTCTGCATTGCTGTATAATGTGCTGAGATTTGTAGTCCCTCTACAGCTTGAAGTCAGTGGCAGAACTACCAGGGTGCAGCAGTCGCAGCTGGGACAAGGCCCTGGAGCTCCACCACTGTCCTAAAATCATTAGTCTGTATTGTTTTAGAAACTAGGGACCATCAGCTTCTAGCAACCAGTGATGCCAATGCCGGAGCCAGATCTGGGTGGGGTTATCATGTACCACCACCAACCCCCCATCCCGGCCTGAGCTGGTGAAAA
>NW_017306640.1:906858-1013298 GCF_000935625.1 Nanorana parkeri | reverse complement strand
CCCCCCCGTATGCATTTAAATGTGTGTAAACGCATGTGTACATGATTGCATGCGCAGGAGCATAAATTTAATGGAATGGAATTAAAATGTTACGAATCTAAGCGCTTTATGGACATTTATGGGTAAACACAAGCACTTTTTTTGGGCCAATCCATGTCGTCATTTTCAGGCCTAAAATGTGGAATATAACATGGGTGCAAAAAATGAAAAAAGGGCCTCAGTCATGAAGGGGTTAAGGAGGAAACATCTTCCAGTGCTCTCCTACGTAGATGATCAGTATTTCTCTACACCCATATACATGAGCCCATCTTCTGCACTAAACTTACTATATTTCCTATTAATATAGCAAAATGTTTGACATGGAAACCGTTACCATGCTGCAGGAAATGATTGCAAATAGGCAGAACTATGGTCAATGTTACAAAGAAGCATAGACACATGTTTACAAACACTGAGCAAAATAGCAATTTGAAGTTGAACAAAACAATGCTGAAATATAAAAATTAGCACTGATCTTTGACAGGAAACCTTTACTGAGAAAAATAATAGAGGCTTCCAATGCTGACCTCTCGCTCTGTAAATGCTGTTTACTTGGCTCACATGCGGACCTTCTTACTTCAGTACTTTGAGTCGCTGACCTCAAACAAATATACGGTTAAGGCCTTTCCTGAGCTGCATTGTTGTTGAAGCCAAAAGATGAGTATAATAGCAAGGAAACTAGTATTTTGCAGAAGGAGGTGAGCAGTGGCAGCCCCTATGGTTCTTAGGGTAGACTAGTAACAGTGTGTGACATCAGTGGGTGAAGAGAAAAGAAAGCTGTATGTTTTATAAAAATAAAGAGTGCACAATATAACAGATCAGCCAGTTGATTTGCAATTGTAGTATTGAAGTGTTGTGCCAAATAATTGAGTCTTTTCCCATTTAAAGGATCCTTACTTGCGTTTCAATGATATTGCTTACAAATGGATCGCACATGATGGATGGATATACAGCAAGGAATTCACCCTTTCTCCTAATATCAGGTGCGTTTTATAAAATGTATATTATACATTAAATAACTGTTTAAAATGTGTAAAAAGTTGGGAAGCTGGAGTACAGTTTTTTAATCTGAAAAACCCTTCTGATTTCCGCACCATAGCCCTGAGTGGATTTTTAAAATGAAACTCCTAAATTTAGTGTCACTTTAAGTACCATACTTACACATGACTTATCAAGCATGCAGTTAACTGAAAATATATCTGATGTTGGGTCCACTTTAATTACAAGTCCATGTTAAGGATTATAAATTAATCATTGTTGGGAGCCAAATCAAAATCCGTTCTATATTTTAAAGAACAACTCTGCCCCAAATAATTTCTACAGTTTGAGTAATGATGTTCCCTCATTTCACGTTTTTGTTATTCTTGACTTTAGAGGATGATGGCTCACCTCCAGTTAGGATCCATTTACAGAATACACCTTCTGTTACTGTGAAGTACAGAGATGATCGCTATATGATAGGTTCAGCTAGTAGAACTGGCAAGGACATTTCTGTCAAGGACAAGGTCAATAAATATGGTCTTTAATTCCTTCCACGAAAAGCTTTTCACTAAACAAGTCATTCCCGTCTATGGTTTCAAAATTAGTATAAAAAGATGGTAGAATAAGCAGGAAATTGAAAATGAAAGTTAGAACAAAAAAAGTGTATGTATGTGTGATATATATATATATATATATATATATATCACACAGACACACACTTGATTTTGTTGGATTACAAGCTGATCATGGCACTGCATCCCCAATATACGGTATCATTGTAGACACATTTGGTTCTCTGAACTATTCAATGCAATGTGAAGGCCTCCCTAAACAATCCATTTTAGTTCAGTCAGGCATTTGTTCTACAATGTTGTTGTAAAGGATATTAATTCAGTTGGAACTATCCTTTTGGAACTTACACAGTGTTGCCCCTAAGGTAGCAGTGTTTGGGCAAGGAGATTGGCCACAAGGCCTGAGCACTAAATCATGGTAGTAGGTCACCATGGCATCGGTTATTATGCAACAGTTTTGACAGAGTAGTGTGTGAGGGAGCAAGGGGAAGGTTAGCATAAGTGGGTTAGGGGCTGGTATGTGAAACTTTGTTAGAAGGCATGTGCCTGACAAATGACAATGATTTGATGGGCAAGTTGCTAAGTGGCATTTTTCCAAAACAACAGTCGGTTATCTTGTCCTTTTTGTTTTTTATAGACTTTGGCAGAAGGTTGTCTTGGTTTGTGAAGGGATTGATACCATTTCTACGATTACTTTCAACACTTTTCCTATTGTGAAAACTCAGAACATGTTCAACAGATATGTGAGTAGCTAGCCTAAGTGCATTTCCTGATGTGTTGAACTTTGCTTATATTTTTCCTGTATGAAAACCTCTAGCCAAGGTGTAACACTGGCTAAATCTTTAAAGAACAAAAGGCAACCTGTAAAGCCAAGCCTTTGATACAGGCCCAAATTTACATAAACATTCATCTATAAAATGGGGCATATATAGACACATGAGATGGGTTTTGTGTGCTCTCTTAATTACTACTTACGTTTTGAAAAAATATGCCAACTCTACTGAAAAATTCAGGTTGGGGAGGATTTCTTCTGCCACATCTGTGTGTGTGTGTGTGTGTGTGTGTATGTGTGTGTATGTATAATACAGGCAACTGGAAGTGAGAGGGTATCTCTACCAAATTCCCTTCTTAGGGCTTGTTCACACCATGTCCGTTAAGTTGCCCATTGAGCCATTTGAACAATTATTTTCTATGTGCCCTGTTTACACTGTACATGTGTGGTGGTGTGCAGAAAAACCCAATCCAATGGACATGGTGTAAACAACCAAGTGTCACTGGTATGGGTATCCTCAGTGGAAGATGTGCCATTAACTCTTGTTCTGGTAAGAACTGTGAATTTTCAGATTTTATTATTCGTGTTGGACTCGCTGATAGTGGTCATCAGGACAAAAAAAGAAGGTGAAATGCCTAGTGGAGGTGACATTGATGGCTATAAAAGATTGAGTGAGGACGAGGTGCTGGATGTGAATATCTATAAATCAGATTATCACGGGGCACAATGGCTTCAGTGCGGCAGCTCTTCACAAAACGGGGACCCCCTTAAAAATGAGATTACCAGACAAACATCCAAGAGTCCAAAATCTTTCAATAATAAAATTAATTCAGAGCCGGATCACACAAAAACGTGGCAGATTATGCCAACCTTAATGTTATTGTCACAAACACTGGCATACTCTGCTACTGACTCCTATCTATACTCCTGAATCCATAAAGAGCCATATAATAAAGCCTACATTTGATTCTATCTAAAGTTCCAATTTATCCTAAAGAAGTTTCACCTTCAGTGAGATGAGAGCTGTCAATCAAGAGGCCATCTCCTTTGCAGATCGTGGTCAAAAATGAAGAGGAGTGAACTGTCTAAGTCTGTGAAGGGAATTTATCAAAACTGGAGCAGCTGTGCATGGCAACCAATCGACCTCTTATCTTTCATTTTCAAATATTAACTGAACAAACTGAAGAGAGACGCTGATTGGTTGTCATGCACAGCTGCTCCAGATTTTGTCTGCTCCAGTTTTGATAAATTCCCTCCTGTATCTTTAATCTTACACAGTTGCAGTTTCCTTCCCTATTATATCCAAACTAAAATGTTTTCACTATACATGCACTTTAATTTGATTCATGTGCATTTCTTTATAAAGAAAATCATCCTCTGGAATGTAGTTGAAGTTCTGTAGCTGTGTAATGCTAGCCAGCAGGATTTGACAAATGCACAATCTGATTATCAGTTGTAACTTTTTATAACTGTAATTTTAAACAATGTCCTACTCTATCCCAAGCCTGCATTGTATGTGCTTGTTAAAATGCCATTTTGAATGTTTTTTTGGATGATACTTTTATATTATATTGCACCTATGCCAAAAATGATGGGTATGATTTATAAAAATTCCTCCCAGTTCTTCGGCTGCATCTAGTGGTGGGAATGTGTGCAAATGTCATTCAACCAGGGTTTGGCTGGGCGGACATTTTATAAATCACCGCCTAAGTGTTTACATCACACAATACTTCTTGACCCAAGAATTCATATTTTTTTCCCCATCACAGACAATTGATATCACCAAGTATGTTTCAGAGAAAAATTATATAGAGATCACGTTTGAGTCGGCTGTAGAGTGGGCAAAAGAAAAAAGCATGAACCATTCTTATATTATACCTCCTAACTGTCCTCCAGACGTACAGAAAGGAGAATGTCATGTTAACTTCATAAGGAAGGTAAGCGAGGATTCCCAAAGCTTGTAAGTGATGTATCATTTTTCCAGTATTTTAAAATATTCGTTGGTGAACCTAAACATTCTGAAGAAAGAAATTATAAGGTGATTGGATATTGGATTTAGATAGGTTAGTGACAAGTTAACATTTGCCATTTTCCTATTTCTGTCTGTGACCTCACTGGGGAGATTTCCCCTCACTTTTTGTGCGGCTGTGACATCTCTACAGGAAATGGGTTGTGTGTGCATCACCCAGGGTTGTGTGTGGGCATCACCCAGGAAGAGAGGAACAAACAGCATCAAAAGCAATGTCAGAAGTTCTAACTCTTCCTCACTCTACTAAAAATCTATTCTTGATGAGTCAGCGGTGTTCCAGGGGAGCAGGAGGAAACAGAGACAACGAGAAAGGGTATAGTTTAGTATCATGTGTATCATAACTATAGCAAAAGTTGTGATAAACATATAGCGATATTTACAAGGTCGCTGGATACCCGTCCTTGGGTCACAAAACTTAATTCAGTACAATGGAGAATGTGACTGTCTCCATGCAGAATGTGGGCGGTTGCACATGCTACTTGAGGTTTAGTGAAGATTTACATATTGTGTGCGGCTTCGTTCATGTTCCGGTGAACGATGGTAGAAGTGTGGTCAGCAGAGGTGTCCATTAAATAAAAAAGGTGCTTCTAAATCGATTCTTTAGGAAGTCTGTGAAGGTTCTCTTTCATCCAGGTCATGGCATATCTGTAAAAAATAATTCTAGGCAACTGGACTTGCTGTATTTCTCTTAGACGTTTAGCTGGTTATCCGACTAGCATTCTCAATTCAGAGTTCATTTCAAATTGAGAAAGCTATTCAGATGACCAGCGAAACGTCTTAAAAAAATACGGCAAGTCCAGTTGCCTTTATTTTATTTTTTACAGATATTCTTCAGGAAGGTTGATGTTTGCTACAAGAATAGGTTCAAACACACCATCTAACACACAATTAACATGTGACCCTGACTTGTATCTCTCTCTCTCTCTCTCTCTCTCTCTCTCTCTCTCTCTCTACATATATTGTACATAAAGTTTTTTTAGTTATTATTTCACAATATAAAATTAAGCAGCAGTATTTGGGCAGAGACTCCCCCCATAAAAATATCAAGAAAGTAGATTAGCATAAGTCGCGTAAGCAGTTGTGGAAGAAGGCCAAAGAAAAATGGGAAAAGGTGTCCAGCTCAGCAGCCCCACAACAGACTGCCCAGGGAAATGAGCCCTGCCGTCTAAGTGATCTGGGGCGAACCTAATCCTGGAGATAGGTTTTAGATGTCGAATAAAAGTCTATTGTTAGGCACAAGTGCCTTTTCTTGAGCTTTCAGTTCTGAACTTGAAAATGCAGTCATGCTTTAAATTTAGATTTTTTTTTTAATGTGTGTTGATGTTTCAGGCTCAGTGTTCATTCAGCTGGGATTGGGGCCCTTCTTTTCCCACTCAAGGCATCTGGAGAGATATTAGGATTGAAGCCTATAATCTTGTCAACATGGATTATATATCCTATATGACCACCTTTGGTAAGTTGTATTGTATCAGGGATGGGCAAACACCTGCAGATTTAAATATTCAGAGAGTTTTTGTAATTTGTATATAATTTTGTATTTTAGATCAGAATTAGTACTTTGTTAACTTTGCATTGCTCCCAAGTAAAGCCTTTACCCGTAATCCTTTACAAAAGAAGAAGGGACTTCAGGGTAAATTATTTATTTTGGTAGCTTATAGGTCAAGCCCCATGCTATAAACACATCATGCAACCTTTCCTAACGCAAGATTTCTAAGCCCAGGCTGTTGAAACTAAAAAGGTAAACCAATACAGACCAGAAGCTAGAAGGGTAAACCAATACAGGCCAGTATTCTAAGTTTAGCAATGCCTAAGGCCTGATGTAAGTCCTAATGGGAGGCCACTTACTTACTGTGCAAAAAAAAAGAAGACATTTACCCAAAATTGTGTTTGGAAAGGCTTTTTTCTCAGGTTTCTTAGAATGATATCCTCTACAAGATTAACTAAGTATGCCACTGTTTGGCATATAAAATATATTATGTGGTAAAGGAATGATAGTAACTTGGCTTCCATGTTTTTAAGAAGACATTGTTACAGTCATGGCCAAAAATATTGGCACTTCTGTCAGATAACGCATCACTTTGCGCAGAAAATGGTTGCAATTACAAATGTTTAGGCATTCTCATGTTTTATTTCTTTTGTTTGTATTGGTATGACCCAAATAAAGTGGAGGGAAAAAAGCCAAATCTGACACATTCCACGCAAAACTCCAAAAATGGACTGGACAAAATTATTAGCACCCTCAATTCATATTTGGTAGCACAGCCCTTGGAAAAAAAATGAAATCAATCGCTTCCTGTAACCATCAATGAGTTTCTTACACCTCTCTACAGGAATTTTGGACCACTCTTCTTTCGCCAACTGCTCCAGGTCTCTCAGATTGGAAGGGTTCCTTTTCCCAACTGCTGTTTTGAGATCTCTCCACAGGTGCTCTATGGGATTTAGATCTGGACTCATTGCTAGCCAGTCCAGTACTCTCCAGCACTTTGTCTGAAACCATTTCTGTGCTTTTTGACATGTGCTTTGGGTCATTGTTCTGCTGTAAGACCCATGACCTCTGACAGAGACCCAACTTTCTGACACTGGACCCTACATTGCACCCCAGAATTCTTTGGTAGTCTTCAGATTTTATAATGCCATGCACACAGTCAAGACATCCAGTGCCTGAAGCAGCAAAGCAACTCCAAAACATCAGTGAACCTTCACTGTGTGACTGTAGGGACTGTATTTTTTTTCCTTAAAGGCCTCATTTCTTTTCCTGAAAACAGTAGAATGATGGGCTTTACCAGAAAGCTGTCATTTTGTTTCGTCTGTACACAGCACATTCTTGCAAAACGATTTTGGCTTCCTCAGGTAAGTTTTGGCAAACTCCAATCCTGGCTTTTTTATGTTTCTGTGTCAGCAGTAGGGTCCTCCTGGGTCTCCTACCATAGCGTCCCTTTTCATTCAGATGGCGACGTATAGTGCGAGCTGACCCAGTTGTACCCTATGCCTGAAGGTCAGCTTGAATTTGTCTGGAAGTTGATGGAGGGTCTTTATCCACCATTCGAACAATCCTTTGTTGCAATCTTTGATCAATTGTTCTCTTTCGTCCACGTCCAGGGAGATTAGCTACAGTGCCATGGGCTGTAAACATCCTGACAATATTGTGCACAGTGAACACAGGAACATTAAGATCTCTGGAGATGGACCTGTAACCTTGAGATTGTTAATTATTTTCCACAAAGACTTGGGATGCAATTTTTTTTTTTGGGTGGGCGTTTTCTTTCTTGCCTCGGGCGCAAAAGGAGCTTGCTACATCTATGGTCCTGCGTGCTCGTGTGGCTGCTGGCTGCACATGTTAGACGCCGCAGGCGGAAAGGGGCAGGACACCTCTCCCCGTGTGCAACGTCGGCCACACGAGCACCAGGGGAGGACAGGACCCCGGTGCCTCTAGGACGCACTGGAATGCAAGCCGGCTTACTCCCTGCGTTCAGGGTCGGGAAGGGGAGTGGGGTTGTATTGAAGTCAATGGCACCGCAGCCATGCCCCTCACCCGCAGTGCGATCGCCCGCACCCGGAAAGCAGGCACATTAGTGCCTGCGTTCCGGTCCGATCTGCAAAAATGGTTGCAGCATTTTTGCAGATCGGACCGGAACGCAGGCACTAATGTGCCT
This sequence comes from Nanorana parkeri, assembly GCF_000935625.1. Lineage (NCBI taxonomy): Eukaryota > Metazoa > Chordata > Amphibia > Anura > Dicroglossidae > Nanorana > Nanorana parkeri. The sequence goes on along the minus strand of NW_017306640.1, from coordinate 1,005,252 downwards.
GCTTTCCGGGTGCGGGCGATCGCACTGCGGGTGAGGGGCATGGCTGCGGTGCCATTGACTCCAATGCACAGCCATGCCCCCTCCCGCCCCTAAATGCAGGTGTTTTGTTCGTTGGAAGATCTCATTGAGCTCGTCATTTGAAAAGTAGATCTCGAAAAATTGTGGGCTCCCCTGCTTTAAACTAACTACCACGGGCCAGCTCTGCATGGAAAATAGGAAGCCAGTAGTTCTGTGTTGGTTTGGTAGCCACCTTCCTAATACTTAGCTAAACAGTGTTGCTTTTCTCTCCCCGCTTCATTTTAAAAAGCTTTTTTTGTATCTCATTTATAGATAATACAACATCTCAATGGAAGATTATCATTGAGCCTCTGTTTGATATTCTTTCTGAAAAACCTCTTGAAGGATGTGTGACTGTCAAGGTGCCGGACCTTCATCTTGATCATTCACATGATGTAATCTTATCTCCTGGACAGCAGACACATGAAATAATAATTAATATCAGTAAGGTGAGCAAGTCATGTGGTTTAAAACTGAATAGACTTTTGTTTTATGATTAAAGGGTACATCCTGCACTGTTCCTGTTTTACAATTGCTCACATGTTCCTACAAGGAATACTTATAACATTTGTCTGTTACTGATCACATTGTTAAATTTGCCATGCTTTGTATGCAGAAACACTGCTAGGCTGCTCGCTTCTTTATGCTTTCCCATTTGCCAGAGTGAATCTACAGATCTCCATGGCAACTGAGTGACTAAAGGCCTGTGTTAATCTGAAGATAGACAGACATATTTGTGTTTTTTTGTTTTTTTAAAAAGTTATTTTGCCTTCTTTACAGCTGTAAATTGTCAGGGGCTTGTTTTTTTTTTTTTGTGTGTGTGTGGGGGGGAGAGAGGGCCCCTATAGAAGTCTGTTTATACCTTGGGTATCTCCAAAATATAATGGTGTGGGCCAACAATAAATGTGGGGCTGGGAAATAATGCAGTGGAACAGCTAGTGGCAGATCTATAGGCTTTGGGTGATAATTGGGTTTCAGTTGGAGTTGTCTGTTTCAAGTATTTGAGATAAGATAATCATTTGGAGGTTTTGACTAAGATAGCCTTGTAAACTAAGGGTATAATTAAGAGTTGAATAATGACAATGTCTCAGTGCAATAATATATATCTTTTTTTTTTCTTCTAGAATACATCTGTAAATTTGTGGTGGCCAAATGGATATGGAATGCAAAGCGACTACAACATGTCTGTTACTTTTAACATTGAGAATGAATATATTATTCAGACAACAACCAAGGTCTGAAGATCTGTTTTTTACTTTTGTATAACTTAAAGTTTTGTCATATAAAATTCCAATATGTAAAAGATTTATATTGCTCACAACTTGAACAATTTGAACTTTGCTAAGCCCAGTTTTCAATAAGGCCACTTACTGTGTAAAAAAAGACATTTACTCAGAATTGATTTTGAAAATGCTTGTTTGCTTGGATGCTTAGAAAGGCATCCTACAAGATTAACTAAATATACCCCTGTTTGGCATATAAAATATATGTTGTAAAGGAATAATAGTAACTTGGCTTCCATGGTTTTAAGAAAACTATCCATTGTTATGTCTGCTCACAATCTCATTACACCAAATGTTACACTATCATTTAACCTCAATGGTTGTTCCCTAAGCCAGGGTCTTTCAGCCTTAAACTAATTACCGCAGGCCAGCTCTGCTTTGAAAATCTCACATGTGAACTTTGCTAAGTACAGTTTTCAATAGCTATCAGTAACAGTCACTATATTTGCCAATCTGTTTTGCATTTGATGCATAGTGATTGCTATTTATTAATAATTTGCCATTCATTCCTGTAAGGGTCACTGCTTTCCTGGAGAACCTCTTTAAATGTAGTGTTGTGTTTTACCACAGATTTACTTTCGCACAGTGGATCTCATTGAGGAGCCAGTTGCTGGTTCTCCCGGCCTCTCTTTCTATATGATGATTAATGGAGTTCCCATATTCCTGAAAGGCTCTAACTGGATACCAGCCGATTCTTTCCAAGACAGAGTTAACTCTGAAAAGTAAGTGCCATGTTCTAGGGATAAATACGATGTTCTAGGCAAATTCTGGAACTGAGATTTGTCTCTGTAGTTAAAATATTTCAGTCTTTAATTTTCTATAGTTTCATAATATACCTTACCATTAAATAAATACTTTAAAATATAGCCTTAACATTGATCATTTTAATGGCCCTCAAAAGCATTGGCAGCCCTGCTTTTACATTACTGCATATGTGCCATGGCAAACTCTGTGTTGCTTTATATGGTAAGATATGGGGTATCATGGGGTAGCAGAGATTCCTCAAAGTAATGTCACGGCTTGCTATTTTAAATAGTAGTGAAGAGGTTCGGCTCAATGTCAATTTAGACTATGGTTGTGAATGTCTCCCTGTTCATCTTATGTAATAGATTCTGCTGATGAGCATGTTTGTCTCATTATACTTTCCAGAATGTGTCTGCACAACACATGTTGTACAGAAACCTTCTGCAACAAATTGTAAATACGCTTTAATAATCCGACTACACTATTCTACTAAAGCCTGAAAAAGTATGGTTGTGGGGTTTTCAATGTAGTCTGATGTTGGCTGTAAATGCAGGGACACTTGGCTTCAGTATGTAAGTGCAGTACATGGTGTAGTAACAGGATATACAGATATTAATTTAAAGTAGAACTGAAGCTAAACTTTTATTTCAATTTTGGATAGAGTAAGGAGGGTTATAATCCCAGTCATCTTTTTTTTTTTTTTGTCCTTTCTGTCCAATTGGGAAGGTTTTCTCTTCACTACCTGTCCAATGGCCACAATAGGAAGTGAGAAGAAATCCCTCCAATGTGAGGGAAATCCCTGGTGGTCAGCAGGGTCACCAGAACTTTTTTATCCATTGGACTAATTCCAATATACTTTCGAATGACACACACTGACATCAAAAAAGAATTGACAGGTGTTCTAATTCCTCTCCACTCTACCCAAAACTAAAAAGTAGTTTTGGCTTCATTTGCACTTTAATGTCACAACTGCTGGTGCAGTAGTTACATTAATGGTTTTAGTATATAGCTGGTTTTCTACTGTTAGGCCCCATTCACATCTGTGAATTTTTCAATGAGACCCGTGCGATCTACTGGAGGGCAGGAGGCATTATATAATCCACAGACAGTCACAAATAATTGCACAGCCTGCAATTACCTGTGGACAAAATCGCACCCGGATGCAAACAGTCTGTTAGCAGTAGATACATATGCAAGTGAAAGGCGATGTGTTTTTTTTTTTATAGTAAACGCCCCATAGTTATAATGTGGGTTTATTTTGTAGGGCTCCATTGCTTGGTAGTGACTGCACTTTCACCTACAAGGGGCCACTTAGAGGGCAGGAAGGGGGCCTGGAGAAGTCAGTTAAAACAAACAAAAAATAAAAATGGAGGTGCCACCAGACGAGGGAGTCCAAAGCAGTTTTTATTGGTAACAAAAATAACTTGATGCTTTTATTGTTACCAATAACAACTCCTTTGGACTGTTTTTCTGGCGCCTCCATTATTTTGTTCTAATAGACATTTCCAGGGCACAAACTTATACATGCAAAAGTTAGTGCATCTAAAGACAATTTTCTTTGGTTAGTTTTGGATAGAGCAGGAAATCGTTAAAACTCCTGTCAGATGTTTTTTTGCTGTCTGCATCATGCTGGAGAGAGATTGTTTTACTTCCTGTCCCAAAAACACAACAGGAAATTAACGGAAATCTCTCCAAATCTAGGGAATATCACCCTCGTTGACAGTTGACTTGTCACTGAAACAGATGTTACCGCTGGAAGATTTCCCCTCACTTCCTCTTCCTGTAAAATCTCCGAAATGTTGGATTTTCAATCATTTTCTGTGCCAGAAAGAATGGTCACAGGACACATCCATAGGGTGTATTTCCCTATCACGAACACAGACCGCAATAAAAACTTAACAGATGAGTTTTAACCCTTCATCACTTCATCCAAAACTAAAAAAAGTTTTGGTTTTCCATACACTTTAAATTAAACTAATTCCAAAAATAGAGATTGAAATGAGGAAACAATGATATAGATTGGTGGAAGTTATTTATAAATAAGTCCAGGTAATGATGCAGAGGTATAACATTACAACATTTTGGTCTTCGCATTTTGTTTCTTTTTTTTCTACTACTACAGTCTGAATTATTGATCATTTATAAAAACAATGTGTGTATTATTATTTGTGCCAGTGGTTGTATTTTTTTCTATTTATAATAGGCTCCGTGTCCTGCTCCAGTCAGTTGTGGATGCCAATATGAACGCTCTTCGTGTCTGGGGTGGAGGGATATATGAGAGTGATGACTTCTATAGATTATGCAATGAATTGGGAATAATGGTAATTACACACCAAGTCATGTGTACAGATTTCTACAAGTATTAATATGGGAAGATGGCTAGAGTATATTGGCTAGAAGGAGGTATATATACTGATGGTTTGTGTCTGTTTACCTTTGGAAGCTATGCATACTGTAATTTAACGCAAATCCAGAGTAGGTGTAGTGGAGATAAGTCAAAGCATCAGCATTTTATTGTCAATGTTCTATTAGATTTTTTTGTTGTTGTGTGGAACTATTCTTTAAAGGCACATTCACACCAGCAGCTGTGCTACACCGTACGGATGCTGTTGTGCATGTACCTGGCACAGTGCTAATGCTCTGATCACAACACATTGCAGTTTCCTTTTTTTAATTAAAACTTTATTGAAATTCTATGGGCACAGCACGGTGCAATGCTGTTGTACCGCAACGCACTGCGCTGCACTAAAAAAACAATCCATGCCATACTTTTTTCAAACTTACACCACCCCAATGCGGTGGTGTAAACTTAGCACATCTGGAACAGGGCAAATGGCTTGTCTTGCGTTATGGCTACGCTTGAAAAAAAAATGTCCAGTGCATCCCCAACGCATTACGTGGTAACAGGCCCTAACCTTTTTTTATGTGGTGCACAAAATAAGTGCATCAGTCTTGGTCTAATGTTTCCCAAGACTCCCATTACACACTAACAGCTCCCAGTATTAAGAAGTTTTTGTTTTTTGTCTGTTTTTTTTTTTAAAGAGCATTGTAACATGTATGTATATTTATTTGTTGTTCTGGTAGGTCTGGCATGACTTTATGTTTGCTTGTTCTCTTTACCCCACTGATGACTGGTTTTTGGATACAGTGAGAACAGAAGTCACCCATCAGGTAAGAAGTCAAATAGTTTTATTAAAAAAATAATCCTAACAACTTTCAACAAAACATTTTATTATACAAGTATGTTATACAGTATACATTACTGTCATGAATTGCATACAATAACATTTAGAATTTTGCACATCACAGTCTGGGACATAACTACAGATTATGGGGCCCGATAGCAAACTTTTGATTGGTTTCCCCCGATGACCTCCCTACTGTCATTCATCTAAACATAAAGCATGTATAAAGCAAGAAGCAGCAGAACGGTCAGCATAATCAGTACGGTACACCAGTGGCGCAACCAGAGTTATGGGTGCCTGGGGCAGAACATTTTTTTCGCCCCCCCCCCATATTATATAAACATCCACTGGAACTGTACCCCCCCACACACATATATCAGCTAAGGAACTACAAGTCCAAGCATGCCATCATTGTCCATGTACACCCCCCCACACACACACATATCACCCAGGGAACGGCAATATCTGGTTGTTGTACAGGGGCAATGAGGGCATGCTGGGACTTGTAGTTCCCTAGCTGATATGTTATGAAGCTGTATTCCACCTGAAAGTACTACAATGCCATTATAGAACTAAGAATAGAACATAAAATACAACTTTTTTTTTCTTGTAATACTCACCTGATTCCTGGATCCACCAGCAAGCGCGGCCTCCCGTCTCCCACGCTGTTAGAAGCTGCATACAGCGTGTGCTGGTTACTACTTAAACCGGCGCACGCTGTGTGCAGCTTCTGAGAAGATACGCTATTAGCATAGCGGGGAAGGCGGCTGCGCATTTTGCATAGCTCCCGCTACGCTAATAGCATATCTTCTCAGAAGCTGCACACTGCGCGCGCCGGTTTAAGTAGTAACCAGCACACGCTTGTTGGTGGATCCAGGAATCAGGTGAGTATTAGAAAAAAAAAAGTTTTATTTTATGTTCCCGGGACATTTAAAAATGTCCCTGGATTTTATCTTAAACAAATGTGTCACCTTACCTTAGACTAGTGGTCAGTGGGGGCTTCCTGGACCCTGGTTGTGAGGGGGTCTGCCGTGGACCCTGGTGCAGTGGCTTCTTCCCTCATGCACCCGCATCAGACGCGGCTATGCGATCCGGGCTGGCTGGATCAGACAGACGCGCCCTCTAATCAGGCCCTGTAGAGGGCCGCCCGCAGTGGCCTCGGAGGAGCGAGCAGCCGCCCGATGACAGAGCCGGGTGCATTCGCCATCTATGCGCCCCCCCGCCATCTATGCGCCCCCCCGCCATCTATGCGCCCGGTGCAAACGCACTCCCCGCCCCCCGGTTGTTACGCCACTGCGGTACACTACTAGGGACCAGAGCAAGAAATTGTCTGGGAATAGGTGGACATCAGTGCCCAGAATTAACTTGTAACCATTCCATTCACAGTAGCTCACCAGTCTTTATTAGCATCTCAGATTTAAGGGCTTTAGGGTAAAATCCAGCAATCCCTACTCTGCCACAACAAGAAAGTGCTGAAAGAGGTGGTGCAGTAGTCTGTTAAAACAAAAACAACAAAAAACAAGAGTTGTAGTAGCCATAACAATGACCATCACAATATTTCACAGTATGACATATTTGTTAGTAGCCCAGCACACAATTACTCTATAACCCTAGTACAAAATTATTTTACTGTGGATTTTTTAAGAACTACAAACAGCTGTCAGTTTTTAATTGAGGAAGCCTTTGGATTTTTACAGCCTGAGGAAGTGTTAAGCAGACAGGATTCATTTCAGTGCTGGCCAGCGTGACCAGAAGATCTGAGGGCAGGAAGTCTACACTGCTATGACAGCTAAACAAATTCTCCTTATTGCACAGCCTGTGACTATTGACAGCCATGCCCTGTACTTCTAACAGCAGTTCTTCTTGGAAATGTCACAGGGGTACAGGGTCAGTGTCAACAGCAACCTCTGAAATCCTTTTTAATACAGTAATAGGTATGTGTTATCTACACATGCATCCAACTCTTCTAGGTCCCAGCAAACTCCCTAATGGGGCCCCGTTCCACCCCCAGGCCCCATAGTAGTCGCGCGGACTTTCATGGCTTATGTTACACACTGATCACAGTTCTAACTCTAATATTTAAAAATAAATATGCTTTTGTCTAATTCATTATAAACAAAGCTTTTCCATTTGTAAGCTTGTTTTTAATGGTGGCCCTGTTACTTGAAAGTAATATAAATGCTTATGTTGCTTGATCACAGTTATTCACACTCTATTCTTTTTGTTGCAAATGTTGATCTAGATCAGGAGACTTAAATCTCACCCCTGTATTATTGTCTGGAGCGGCAACAATGAGAATGAGGCTGCAATTGCCACTAACTGGTTTTCAATACCTAGCTCTATGAGAGAGGTTTATGTACAAGACTACATTACTCTCTACATAAAGACCATCAGAGAACTTGTTCTTAAGGTAAGTAATAATTACATTTTTATCAACTTTCACATTTTTTTTTCTCTGAGGTACAGATCTGTTGTAGTTATATATTAACGGCTGAATAAATAACATTTCTGTTTTTGGCCAATCAAAGAAAGCTACAGTGAAGCAATGTAGAAATCATGTAACCTTATAGGAGATAATTGTCTGATCTGTGTGGTTAACATGGGCTACATCCATGATTGTGTGGTTAACATTGGAAACGTGTTGCTTTTAATGACTTAAAGATGATTTTGGTCTTGCAGGTTGCAGAACTAGAACATGTCTACAGTATATAGATCTATTGCAATTAGAGCTGGATTATCCACAGGGGGCCCAGTGGCCACAGGGTCACTTCTAAAAGAAGATAAGCTCTTTAACCACTTCCAGCATGTCATCCACTGGAAGTGGTTATACCAAGAACACAGCTGCTGCAGCTGTGTTCTTGGTACCAATTTAAACAGCCAGCGATTGCTGTTTTAAATACAAGCGATCCGCCGTCTATACAGTTGCGGAATCACTTGTACGGTGCAGTGCCGTGTCCCCCTCCGCCACCGGTACCGCCATCGGCTTCCCATGCTCATCTTTCCCTCCTGTGAGGACGGGACCAGCGTGGAGGGTCTCCCCTGATTGGAGGAGAGATCAGTGATTTCCAGCTGCTGAGCTCTCCTCCGATCACTGGACTCGGAAGTGATGTGCATTACAACACTTCCGGTGTGACTGGGCACAGTCTCCGGGACCTAGAGCCAGAAGAAGAAGCTGGTGAAGCAGATCTCTGCTTCAGCTTCTTTGGGGTCCCTAGGTGACGGGTCTGAAAGACCTTTGATGTCTCCATAAAGAGGACCTTGTTAGCCCCCTATGCAATAGCAATAAAGCTGAGTGAAAAATAAATTCCCCACCCCTCACGTGCACGCACATACAACGCAAACACGCGTCAGATGAGTCTACGTGCAAAAACAAAAATTGTTAAACAAAAAAAATATTGTCGCGAGCGCTGGAGTTAGAGAAATAATTATAGGCCCATCAATCACTGTTAGCACTAAATTGATGAGCCGTAAAGGCGTTTAAAGCGTCGACTATGGGGAATTTTGGTTATTATAGTTTTTTTGCAGCGCACTAAATTTCATTTTAGTGCATGTTATCCAAAAAATACTTGTTTGATTAAAAAGTTGCGCAAATACGGTGCAAAATAAAAAATTGCAACTAGAATCTTTGTATTCTACAGGGCCTCTGCTTTCAGAAAATGCATAATTGTTTGGGGGCCTGAAGCTGTTTTCTAGCCAAAAATTCTGATTTTTATCATGTGTGCGCAAATGTAAGAAATTGCTCTAGGCAGCAAGTGGTTAAAAGCCAAACTATATTTACCTTTCAATTGGCCTGTGTCTTGGAACACCTCTTCCCTGCTCCTCAGCCACTGCAGGTATTCCACAGTTTTGGGTGTGTGAATGCCTCCTCCTCCTCCCACGTCATGCAGTGTTTCCTGCTCCATCCTGTAACGACATATGGCCTAGGAAGGGTCAAATACCTGCAGTAGCTGGGGAGATTTTTAGACACCAGAGTTCTTTCTTAAAGGTGCCCATACACCTTACCATTATCGGACAAAACTTTTCGTCCGATGATCGAATAGTCGTACGATTTTCGTACGACAGCCCCATCCTGCCACGATGATCGCACGATTAATTTAGCCGTAATTAACGAAAAGCACCTGGACGAAATGCGGTAATTGATTTGCCGTATTTTTGTTAGCGCAAGCGCAGTGTAGATCATACGGCACTTGACGGACGGAAACGCCAGCAACCTTACGACAATCGTACGATCGAGCAAAGTTTTCAAACATGCTTGACCGTCAAAAGTCGTACGATTGTACAGTAATGTTGGTCGGACGCGGCAATGCACACATACGATTATCAGACAAAAATTTGATCGCATACGAAAAGCGTCCGATAATCGTAAGGTGTATGGGCACCTTTTAAAAGCTATCTACATCTTGCTTTCTGCCTTTTTACAATTCATATCGAGATCTCTCGTTGCATCTCTACAGATGGATGGGACTCGTCCTTTCATTGCTTCTAGCCCCACTAACGGGAAAGAGACGATCAAAGAAAATTGGCTTTCCAAAGATCCTTATGACAATCACTATGGTGACACACATTACTACAACTATGAGACAGACTGTTGGAATTGGAAGTCATACCCTAGGCCTCGCTTTGCTTCTGAATATGGTTTCCAGTCTTGGCCATCTTTTAGTACAATCGCTCAGGTAAAGCAACTCATTTATTGACTGTTCATTAGAGTTGTATGGGCTCTTTTATGTGTGCCCACATTTCAAAGTCACAGTTATAGTATAGATGTATAACTTGCATTTAATTGAAGTCTTCCTTTCATGCAGCACATTTTGTTTTATTCCTTTTGAGAACTAAAGTTGGAAATCATTATTAGCAGAAATTGACAACTTTTGGGCAAGTACCAAATTTGCCAGCTGTTTGGCTTGGTTGTCAATTGCTATAGAAAACATCCTCGTGCAGCACAAATTTTAACAAATAAGCCTATTATATTTTTTATTTTAATATGGAAACTCAATTAATTTTGCCTTGAGGAGAGAAATTAGTGAATTTAATCTGTAGACTTTAAATTCAGCCCAGATGCAACCTTGCACACAATACTTAATTCCATGATTTATATTTGTGCTAATTTATCAAGTACTTCCGCAAGCTTGAGCCCTTTAGATGTGTAGTGAGTGTGTGTCCCCCTGACTATATTGATAACAGCACATTTGCTAGTCAGTGTCGGCTTTTTTTAATGAAGGGGATCAATTCATGTATAAAAACTAATGCAATATACATATACTTGTTTAAATAGACTACCATGGGCTAAATACAAAATGTATATACAGATGATGAGCTGTATGTTTAACACAGTTCATTGCACATACAAAATATAAAAATACCATTGTTACCATTATCCATTAAAAACATAGTTCCCCCAAAATAAGCATCCAATCACCAACACCATTTCATGGATCCAAAATAACTCTCTTGGACGATTTTTGGACCATAATGTTAAATTACACTGCCATATCCTTGAAGATGTGTAAAACTCACTTTTTCACAAAAAAATCTTTTTAATATGCCATTTTCTTCCCACTCCACTGTAAATACTGGAAGCTGACAACAGGGCTGTAGCTACCATGGGGCGAGTGAGGCACTCGCCTCAGGCGCAGCTGAGAAGGGGCGTAGCCAGGACTGGCCTGGCTGCGCCCCCTCGCCCCTGTTGCTATGGCACAGGGCGCTATTGGCAACAGGGGCGCCATGTGGCCAACACAGCCGCGGCTCGGCAGGGAGAAGAGGAGCGGTACAGGCTCCAGCTTCTCCTCGGATCCCCACTGCTCTCCCCCGACTCTGTGTCCTCCAATCTCTTTTTTCTATTTCAAAATGGAAATGTCAGGGGTCTGCTTAGACCCCTATTTCCCCGAAGTCCCCCAACAGTAAAAAGAAAAAAACACCCACACACATATTATTAGACATGTGCAAAGACAAAAACATTGTTTTGGACGAAATGAACAGAAACTACAAATGTTTTCATTAGTTTTGTCAAATGAAACACATTTTTCTGCTATTTTTGATTTGGCCACCAGCACATTCTGCGCATGCGCGCCGCCATCCTTGAGGTGGGGAGCATTACGTCACATGATGCCGTGCATGCACAGCGATGGGTGACATAACACATCTCTTGGGGGGTGCAATTTTCTGTTCTTGCCTCTGGCGCAAAAGGAGCTAGCTACGGCTCTGGCTGACAAAAACTAATGGCAATGTGAGTAATATATATTTGTTCTTGCATTTTGTCTTTACTATATTCTAAAGTGAGCATGTCATTTGTTCTAATCGCTTTGATGCATACGATCATACACCTTCATTCTTAGATCTCGGCTCCTGAAGACTGGTCCTATACAAGCAATTTTACTGAACATCGGCAGCATCATTCTGGAGGCAACAAGCAGATGATTGACCAGGCTGCTCTGCATTACAATATGCCAATGAACAGTGACCCCATTAAAGAATTTCAGCACACATTGTACCTTACCCAGGTAAATCTTTGACTCTTTCTCCAGGATTGATCCTTTGTTCACATTGTATGTTGTAGTGTGTTAAACACTGGTAAAAGCATAGTAGACACAGTGCAAGATAAAGTGATCCATTTACTAGCTAATGTAAAGGGAATGTGTAGTATATGTAATGCTGCATATCAATATTATGATGTATTTTATTCAGCCAGCATGTTCAGTGAATGCAAGGGACAGGCCAGGGACAGAAAGGCTGGGGTGGAAAGCACTGGATGATGCTGGCCATCCTCCAGCCAGGAAATGAGAAGGAGTCTATGTTACTTGCTGCAGCTTCTAATGCACACTATGAAAGGATCACAGTGTGTAGAGAAATCGGAGTAAGCCATTTTAGTACAGGAAAGGAAGTCTGTACAACTTTGCAAGACTGAAGGTAAGTATGGGGAAAAACACTGACCCCATAGTTCTCCTTTAAGATAACTCATTGTACATTGGGAATAATTATTAATTTATAAAATGTTAGCTTGTGAAAAAGATGAGGTATCTGTTTAAAAAAAAAAAGTAAAATATCCATCTAAAAACATTTAAACCTACAAATATTCTATAAAATTGATCTGAAACCATTAGTGTTCAGTCACTTGAACACAACTCTTGCCAAGTAGATGACATCCCAGACAGAAATTTTAGTATAGCTGTAATTGTTTAACTTGTATACCAAAGCCAGGTTGTTTTTCCTGGGACAGCAGGCTAGTGGCCATTAAAAATTCAAAGCTGGCTGATGATTTTTTTTTTTTCTGATGGAGAACCACCCAGTGATGTCTGTTACAGATACCTCAGTGTAGTTATGATCATTGTTTCATCCTGATGGAATCATGTTCAGGTGACGGTCATTTTATGGCCTGGGTGCTTTTAATGGCTATGGATAGTGAGTTGAGAGTTGCCTTCTCTCCTCTAGGTCATGCAAGCACAGTGTGTAAAGCTTCAGACTGAGTTTTACAGACGTAGTCGAAGTGAAATTGTGAATGGCATTGGCTTTACAATGGGGGCACTCTACTGGCAACTAAATGATATCTGGCAGACTCCTTCATGGTCATCCATAGGTAAGCAAGTACCTCTGTACTCGTGTGTGTATATATAATGCAAGGCATAGCACAATCCTGAAATGGAATATATGTACTTCATGCACGCTGACCTGCTTGTTAGCAGGAACACATAACAAATATATCGTGGGGTCTTCTCAATTTTACCTGCGAAAGTGGAAATACACTCTAGCGTTAGTCAGCAAGAAAACTGATGGGCCAAAAGTAATGCTTAGGTGGTGGGATCAAGAAGCTAGGACTGCATTTCATATTGTCCAGGGATTTAGTGCACCAGGAGCACCGAAATCGTGTACCTAATGGGATTTAGGGATCTGATTGGAAATGGTCCAACCTTCATACACCTATTTTCTTCACCTAAAATCACATCAACAAGTGCATGTTATGCGATACCCCATCCAATATGCCATGCATATATTTTACCATGCTTGTGAAGTAGTGCTGAATGGTGACACCTCATCACTATCAGTCTGTACTGCATTAGCTTAGGTGTATGGAAAAAGGTCAAACCTTTCCAGCTTATCGGAGCCCTTGTAATGCATAGACCAGCCTCCTTACGCTGTTGTTGCAATCTGTACAGGGTGCTTTTGTTGTCCACGATTGTTTACAGGATATGGTGATTACTTATTTATTTTTAGGTTTTTGGTGCTAGTTTATCTGTTGATAAAATTGTCTGTTTCCTACATTTCTTATCTAGTCTTTAAATCAGGGCTCGACAAATCCCAGGCACCAGGTTGCCATGGCAACTAGAAATTACGTCCTGATGCCTGGGCTTTGTCCACCTCCTCCTCCGTTGCATCAGCTGTGCCCCCCCCCCCCCTTTCTCCTCCTCCCTGGATGCTGCATGCTGCGGTCTCTGTTCAATTTTATCCCTGCTGCTCTTCCTGCCTGTATCAGCAGAGGCAGCAGGGATCAGAGGGGACACAGACCGCTACAGCCGGCACCCAGCGGGGAGGAGAGGCCACTGTCAGCAGCTGTTCCCCCCTACCCTCTGCCCCTCCATTTTGAATTGCAATAGCAGGCTGGCTGGCTATTGCACCTGCCACTGCCTCCTGTCAATCAGCAGAGGAGGACCTAAAGGAGAACTTTCCCCTGGTGTAGAAGCCAGCTTGCTATTGGCTATTGCAATTTGAAATAGCCAATAGCAAGCTGGCTATTGCACCCAGCCACTGCCTGCTGTGTTTACATTCAGCTGCCTCAGCAGGCAGCTGTCATTCCCCAGCTAAAGCTATTGAAGTGGAAAGGTGGCACTAGACCCCTAATGTCACCTTAAAGAGGACCTGTCATCTCCAATGTGCTACCCCGTGAACGCACACATAGTAATGGAAACAGAATTCGGGTGCACCTACGTATGAAAACGGCAATTGCGCTACACATGTCAAGTATTGACGCACACGCCAATTAAAACTGTAATTGAAAATGACAACTGTCGTTGAAAATAAAGCTCTGTTGGTCCTATTTTGGAATTTGTCAAGACCTGCTCTAAATGTTCCTGCCATTTGTATATCGCATCGGGATACATAGAAAAGCTGAATATAGAAATGCATATATCTGAAAGCAAAAACATCTAGGGGGTTGATTTTATAAAATTTCCGCCCAGCCATATGATAGTCGAATGCCGTACGGGTAGCATTCACTCAACGTATCGCTGGGCAGAAGTTTTATAAATCCACTCTCTAGAAGTTAACAGATTTGCATACTGCTTTGTAGGAGACAGTTCAGTAAATCATGTCTTCCCAGGTCTGTACCGCTGTATGGGATCCTTTTAGAGTCTTCCCTCATTCCTAGTCCAACTATGACAGGTCTCAGTCAGAGTGGTGCTATTGATGTCACCAACTTGATTTGATTTTTGTAAATTTTTTTCCCCTCAGGAGCAGGGTTTCCAAAACCATTCTTTCAATCCATTGTCTTGTTGGTAACCTCACATTTGTACAAATGGAATATTTGGCATTTTAGGAATATAGTTTGCCTGTGAATATTTTTGAATATAGCTGCCTGTGCAGAAATCTCCAAAACATTAAGGGGGGAATTCATCAAAAATGGAGTAGACAAAATCTGTAGCAGATTTGCACTGCAACCAATCAGCTTCTCTTCAGTTTGCTCAGGTAGGATTTGAAAATGAGACAGAGAAGCTGATTGGTTGCAGTGCAAATCTGCTCCAGTTTTGGTAAATTTCCATCACAGTATTTGATAGGACTCAAGGCCAGGAATGAGAAACATTGCTGTAGAGCCAGCAGAGGGCAGCCGGCATAGCATTTCCTAAAGGAATATTTGGACAAATCTATGACGCTTTCTAACTATATTAAAATGGTAATGAAAATAATGAGGCAGATTTTTTGCGCGTCTTCATGACCATATAATTGTTTGAGGATGCAGGCTCAGACAGAGGCACTGAATAATGTTATCGGTTATCCAGATAAGTGGAAGTGTTGTCACTTACAGCAAATACATTCTCATAGGATATAGGCATGTATTTATTATATACATACATACATACATACATACATACATACATACATACATACATACATACATACATACAAATGGCCTTGCTGGCTCCTTTACATTTCTTTTAATATTAAGTGCAACATTTTACAGTTAAAGTACAACTATGGCCTCCCATAAAAAAAATGGGCTGCAGCACTTCTAATAAATGTATCTGCACTTTCTCAACAAATACCTGTTGATCCTTCCTTTTAAAGTCCACCTTAAGCAGCTTCCTGTGATGGTGTGACAACAATGCTGCACTGCTCCAGAATTTAGAGCAGAGTTGTCACCTCTATATAGGTTGTGTCTACTTACATTACAGTGGGATGAAAAAATGTTGCAGGGGACATGATTTACAAGTCTGTATCTAGTCAATCAGCCCCTGACTGCACCTAGTCCAGTCTACTGCTTTCTGGATGGACAACACTGCCTCTGTTGCTGAAACCCTGCAAGTTTATATGAGGGGGAGAGTGTGAAACACAAAGGAGGATGTGGCTCAGTCAGGGAAGTAAAGGACTTTTTTACTTGCTTTACAAGGCTCGTGCATCACATAATAAAAGGATTTTAAACCTGTTTAGACTGAACATTAGTTGCTAGTTGTACTTTAAAGCTGGTCATATATATTAGATAAACATTTGACAGCTAAAAACCCCCTTCATAGGCACATACATATCCAAACTCCTCATTTACAAGTGTGCTTGTGTTTGTTGGCTGATAAAGGCCCTCCACTATCTTATCTCTGAATATGGGGAAGCACAGGCTGTGAGCTGGAAATTCCCAACTTAGCCACTACAATAGTGGCAACCTGATGTACACAAACATCCAGACCTTTTACTATCATAGGTATTATTTACCAGATCTTTTATATTGTTTTTATCTTTAAGAGTATGGAGGGAAATGGAAAATGCTTCATTACTACGCCAAAGACTTTTTTGCCCCTGTTGCCATAAGTGCATTTGAAGACGAAGATATCTTATACATTTATGGAGTGTCAGATCTTTCGAAGGACTGTTCTTTCAAGCTTGCAGTAAGTTTATTTTTTTTCTTTTGTATGGCTACATACTGGGGGGAATTTATCATAGCAATTGCGAGTGTTTGAACGTGCACGGAATATATTTGATGCACTTTTTTTATGCAGATTTATGATGCTAGGGTAATGTTGTTCATAAACGAGGTTTAATAGACTCCAGGAAAGAAGACTTGTAACTCCAGGCAAAAAGCTTAACTGTGGCTTCTTGAAGAAGTGGTCATGGAGACTTATTAAGTTGCGATTGTTTTGTTAGGTGACGCTCCAGTTTCATACAGTCCAGAACAGGTGCAAATGAAAACAGGTGCAATTGAAAAAGTAGTGCAAGCTCTGATGAAAAGATGTGCAAAACACGTGCGGTTGGAAAAGTAGTGCAAGCTCAGGTCAAAACAGGGGCACATGCTAAAAGACAGATATGCATATAAAAAAAATTATCTAAGAGGCTAAAACTGTCCCAATTGCTTTGACCAATTCCCCCCAGTGTATGTCACATTAAGACTTTGCTCTGACTTGTTAGCAGTGGATCACCAGTGGTGCTATTTAGACATGGCAGAGGTCAGGCTTGTGATACATGATATACAAACATTTGTGTAAAAAATATGGTTTACATATAGAAGATCAAGATCTAGTTTGAAAATGTAGCTGTTGTGGCTGTCAGGGAGTTCAAATACACCATACAATATTCTATATTCGTATTTCAAACATATATACCAATATAAACTCCTAATATATACAAAAATATATTATAACCTTAACCTAAAAACACATTACATACGTTTTTAATACAAATTCCTGCATAGTATATGTTACCTATACGTAATGTCTTTTATACATTAGGGCAAGGGTAGGCAAACTCCAGCCCTCCAGCTGTGGTGAAACTACAATTCTCATTAGGCATTACAAGACTCAGAGTCACAGGCATGACTCCCAGAGGCAGATGTATGATGAGGTTTGGAGTTTCTCCACAGCTGAAGGGCCAGATTGTGCCTATCCCTACACTGAGGGGTTTATTTATAAACAATTCATTTTATGTGAATAATGGCAAAAAATTAACATTCCTAATAGGTTTTCATTTCAGGCCAAATGTATTGTGATTTAATACAGCATTACGGTCACTAGATGGAGCTAGGGAGCATAGGAAATATGTAATTCCTATGATCCGCTGCTCCATCTAGTAGCCATAATTCTGTATTGCATAGCAATACAGTCAACCTGAAAATAAAATATATTAAGAACAATGGTTTATGTCATTATTCACACAAAATGAACGTTCACAAACTTTCTGGCAGAGGGGAGCATATTTTCCTCAAGAATTTGACAGTATTTTGCCCCATCCATTTTTCCTTCTATCCTGACAATTGCTCCAGTCCCTGCTGAAGAGAAACACCCCCATAACAGGCTATTACCACATCCATGCTTTACTGTGGGAATGGTGTTATTTGGATGGTGAGCTGTATTGGATTTCCTCCAGACATATCGTTTGGTGTTGAGGCCAAACAATTCAATTTTAGTCTCATCTGACCATAACACCTTTTTCCATGTGGCCTCAGAATCTTCAAGGTGCGTTGTGGCAAAGCTCAGTCCTGACTGCATGTGGCCTTTCTTGAGGAGTGTCTTTTTCTTGGACTCTCCCATACAAGCCACATTTGTGGAGAATTTGTGATATTGTTGTCACATGCTCACAATGACCACTTTGTCCTAAATTCCTGCAACTGCTTTAGAGTTGCTGTAGGCCTCTTGGAAGCCTCTCTGACCAGTTTCCTCCTGGTTCTTTCATCCAGTTTGGAGCGATGTCCTGATCCAGGGAGAGTCTGTGTTGTACCAAATACCTTCCAATTCTTAATAACAGATTTCCATGTGCTTCTAGGCATTGATAAAGCCTTTGACATTTTTGTTGTATCCACCTCCTGACTTGTGCCTGTCCACAACGTTATCCCAGAGATCTTCTGACAGTGCCTTGCCACCCATAGTTGATTGTTTGCCTCAGCTGCACTACCAGCGACTGAAATGCTCCAGGATAGCTCTTTGCATGCTCAGCTAATCAAAATGACCACAGCTGACCACGGTTGAAAGTTCACTGGATTTGTGTGCCATTGAGAAAGTGATTAGCTACACCTGATTGAGTTTACAAGTCATTTTTAGGAGGGGTGATCCTTTTTCTTTGAATTTATTTTTTATTTTTTTCTGGCATGTTGGTGTTCTATCTTGTACTTGGATGTTATAAAACAAAAACTGTCTGTCTTCATTTCAGGTTGCAAAGCAACAAAATGTGATTATTTTAAAGGGGGGAGGGTGATTATTTTCTATACCCACTGTATGTCTTGTCCATCCATAGGGTATGTCGCACGTCATTCGGAATGCAAGCGTAAAAATGAACGTAAGCAACGTGGTGCACAAAGTGTGCTAATATATAAGGTCCCCATTAGTGTATATTAGGCATGCCTGATATTCCCTAGTGAGTATGGTTGTCCCAGTACAAAAAACAAACAAAACCAAAACCAAAAAAAGACTGCTGTATGACACATTCTAACACATCTTTTGTGTTTTGTTATTTTTTTTCCCCGCTTAAGCTTAAAGTCTACAAATGGGATTCTCTGATTCCAGCATGTGAAACCGTTACAGAAGACTTTGTTATAACATCTCAGAGTTCTGGGCAAGTTTACCAGGAAGCTGTTTCAGAATTACTGAGGAGATGTAACAACTCCACCAGGCTGAATGCTGTGCTTGTTTATTATCTGTTATATGACGGCGAAATATATGGCTCTAAAAACTGGCACTTGCTAAGTTCGCCTAAAGAAGCTGAGGGGCTCCAGAAATCCAATTTTACAGTAAGGAGAACAAATTGATAAAATATATATATTTTTCGATGCATTCAAAATAATAATTGCTGCCCAATGTCCCAGTTTCTATACATATGTTCTACTGTGTTTACATTACCATATGTATTGTGAGATTTAGCTTTAAAATGGTAGCGCATTAAGGACTCTTCCACTCGCTTATGACTTCTTTTTAATGGCTTCTGTGCCCACTTTTATTGAATCCAACTCCAAAAGTCCACACAGGTTTTCCCTCACAGGGGTTTTCATACATAACATACAGCTTATCTTCAGTTCCCCACCTGGAGCTCCTCCCACCGGACCAGCGCTGACTCGCCGCTGCTCTCCCGCACCGAAGGTAAGTGAAAAAAACAAAAAACATACTGATAGGGAGCAGGCCCAGCGCGACAGGGGGTCGGGGGGGTGGGGGGCTGGTTGCGGGCGCAAAAATGTAACTTTGCCTGTGTTGGCAAAAATCCTAGCACCGCCCCTGCACACAGGCTAGTCTTTTGCCACACAGGCTGCTTTTCCACACACAGGTCATAGGCTCCTCCAGTCTGCCAGACACAGACTGGTTACAGGGTGGAGCCCTCCTGACTCCTGCACAGATACCTCCTCTGTCTCCCAGGTGGAACCTTGAACCTGACCCAGTATCCTCCTCATAAGGGCTGTGCACAGGTGCACCATCATTTGGTGCTGGTCACCACTAACGCCGGACACAGGAATGGAGATTTCTTCCCTCCCAGTTCTCTAAGAAATCTCCTGGCTCCAGGATCCAAACTTCAATCCCGAAAACCCAGAATGAGTTGTAAAACCAGCTCTTTACTGGCAACAGTACTTTCCTGGAGCCGCTCAGCCCCTCTTGCTGAGAGACTTTGATGCCACATTATACCATGGTATTGCCACGCTATTTAATAGTAATCCAATCCTATTTGTAAATGTTCTTATCGAGCAGCGTAGCTATACTGTTATGGTTTTTCTGTTTCACAATATATTGAGAAAATGTGCACATATGTACTGAACTTCAACATGCTGCATCCTTTCCTCTATGAAAACAGGACCATGACAAAGAACATACACCCCCTTATGTGTTGTTGTGTCCTGTAAGAGGCATGTAGAAAAGGGGCAGAAGTGGTGGTGGAGGCAGCATGTATGGGGAAGACAGATGAATTCCTTTCTGCTATCTTTGTCTTTTCATCAGTAGCAGTCAGGATATCAAAGTCTTACACTGATGAGCATATGGGATCTATTTTATAAGAATTTTGCAGGGCCCTTCGCCCTGTGAATACCTGAGAACAGTTCAAATGTAGTCTGTTGTAATAATACATTATAGCCACTGGATGCACTAGATGAAACTGAGGAACATAGGAGTCTTTCAGATGTCTTTATTTGTTTTGAACCTCTCTGGAGAAACGGAAACCGGAAACTACTTCTCTTGACCTCTTCTTAAATACAAATCCTTGTTAAAGATAAAACCATTTAACTGAAACATACACAGAGCGCACAAATTACCTGCTTAGTGTTTCATATCTTCACCCTATGATCCAGCCTTCACACAGTTGAACATCAGCAGGTCTGAAATTCCAAGTACCAACCTTTCTAAACCTTTATCTAAAAGACAGCACAGCACAGTCATGTGACCCGGCTGCACTCCTGTCTGTGTAAATGGAGGCAAAAAGGAATGTTCTTAGAATATTTTCTTTCCAGGTCAAATGTAATGTCAGGAAACTGCCACAATATGGCCACTAGATGTAGCTAAGGAGCATAGGGAAGAAGTAAAGTGTATTTATTTCCTATGCTTCCCAACTAGTGGCCATCATGCAGTATTTCTTTGATATTACATTCAGCCTGCAGGGAAAACCTTCATTTTTGCCTTCATTCGCACAGAACAAATGTGCGTGCAGTTTTGGAGGATGAATGACTGTGCATTTTTCAAAAATACACCACTATTAATAGTCTAATAAATCTTGTTGCAAAAAATGTATTAAGACATAAATAAAGATTAAAGGTAAATTGATTATGCTTTCGGACTTCAACACAGTTTAGCAATTTTGGTGAATGATTGGTGAGTGCTTTCTAGAAACGTTTTATACTTTTCCAAGTAGGACACATTCGCAAGGTGACCTTTTTAAAATGACTAATTTGTAGCATGAAGTAATCATCCAACATGTTGTGTTTCCCCAGGTATACATCTCTCAGAAGAACCAGGGGACCTATGTGTTTACTCTAATTAGCACCTACCCGGCTCCTTTTGTATGGATGGACGTCGGGAACATAGCCGGAAGGTTCAGTGATAACGGTTTCCTTGTAACAGAGCACAAGACTGCAGTTTACTTTTATGCCTGGAAACCAACTACTGTTGCTGAACTGGAGAAAACATTGCACATCACAACTCTTAGAGACATATACTGATATTGAATCTAATGATCTGCGCTTATAGATAATGAAATACTAATATGGGTGATGAAGCTGACACAATACAGACCCAAATGTCCCAAGAATATAAATAATGATTATGTGGCGCTAGATACCCTATTGTACCTAAATAATACTAACAAATCTATAAAATTATCCAATTAACTTAATGAATCGTGTAAATGAATAGTGACCTGACTGGATAAACAAACATACAGATATAAATCAACACAGTGAATAGGTCGTGATGGCTATGATCTTTAGTAGTCTTATGTAACCTTTCTGCAGTCTGTCTCCTTAAAGCGCTCCAAGCTCACTCCCAGGATGGACTACAATCTCGAATTTCGTTTATTAATTTGTATTGAGATTGTAGTCCCATCACAGGTGCGAGCTTGGAGTGGTGGCTACTTCACAACACACACACACGCGCACACACACACACACACGGACCATGGGGAGCACAAGTAGCCACCCTCCAGAAGGACGGACATTGTTGGCATGAATTCAGAGATGATTTGAGGATCTACAGCTGAGTGATACACAAATAAGGTAAATGGTTTTTTAATAGTTGAGGTACTTGAATTCATTTTAAGATTTAACTCGAGTTTAGTGTCACTTTAATTTTAGTAAGGTCCACTGCTGCTGTAGATGGTCAAATGGTAGCATTTTGGTAAAAGTTAGTTCCCAACATGACCTTGAATTATGGATTTCATCTTGCACCTGTATGAAACTTTATTTGTTTTTCAATGTGAATCTTCAGGAAAGGGACTTTTTACACAGACGGTACCATGTTGCATGGTGGTGAATGCTGAATAGAATGCAAAAAGACATGTGTGCCTTCTGGTGATGTTAGCTACAAGCATATTCTTAATTGGGTTCAATAAACTAAGAGGGCAATGAGGGCTTATTCTCTCTGCTGAATTTACCACAGGAATATGTAAAAAAATTATTTCTCAGATATTGTGACCTAAAAGAACAAACATTTTTTTTAAATGGCTATAGTTCTGTTGATTACAGGAATTAATTTACTTAAATCAGCAGATAGCAGGCTTATGCCCGCTATCAAATTACAGCAATTGGAAGCAGAGACCCAGAGCTGACTGATCAGCAGTCACATAATCAGCCAGCTCTTTGCCTTCGAGTCGGCATGGGTCAGCTGCAATACAGCTTAAAGTATGTGGGTATGTTTTAAGATGTCAATTCCGAAAGATATTCACATGTTAAAAGTGATTTACAATATTGGTACAGTTTTCTGTTATTTCTTTTACCGTCTACTGCTCTCCATTTTTTTTTTTACGTGGGCAAGTTAACTTGAAGCAAGTCATGTCATGGGATTTTCATAGTAAACGAGATGATCTAATAATGCAGTTTTTAGTGCAGAATGAAACTTGGCCATGCTTGTCTCAAATAAATTCTGAATAGGAGTTTCTTAAAGATCAGTGCTCTCTAGGTGTTTATTATAAATTTCCATGCAACCAATCCCACCTCCAGAGGTTAAAGAGGTTAATGTCTGAGAATCCATGTGATAATATTTGTGTCTGAACACTCCAAATGGGAAACTAGAATATACCGTATTTCCTTTTATTCTCATATATGCATCTCCAGATTTTGAGGTCTAATACAAATGGGAACCAATAAGAAATAACAGTGATAACTGAAGAGCTATACACGGTCTACCCTAAAATAAGCCCAATGGGAAATGACTATTATGATTGTCTTGAACTTAATATTGTTGAGAGTTGTACATGAAAAGCATGCGGTATTAGAAAAAAAGAAAAGAACGTGCTCAGAAATATGGACAACCATTTCTTGCCTTTATTGTTTTATTACAAAAGGCACAATAAAAAAAGACATTACTTAAAATATATAATATTTATACTGTATTAAAATAAAACATGATTACTAAGCATGACATTTAACCCACAGCAATGTGTAAATACTTGTTATTGTTCAATATCTTCTACTCACAACTGTAAAAAATATGCAGAATAGTCTGTACTTTTTAACTTGTACATTATGTGCAACACCCAATAAGATTCAACAAATCTTTCAATAAGCGGCCAAAAAAATCCAATGGCCTATTAAATTAGTAAGTGCAAATTGGAAGTCTGCGTGAGACACCCATCTCTTTGGTTTTAGTTTTCTATACTGTGTATCATTGTGGGGAAAGGATGCCACTATATATCCAAGGGGGCTCCACAGCAAGGTTACTACGGTGTTAGCAGGCCCTCCTACTTGCAGCTTAAAGGTAATCCCACTACAAAGGCCTACTGACAACAGTAACTAAAACTGCAGTGTATGAACCTACCACATTCAGGAGCTTGGAGTATATTTACATTCATGTTTATCTGTCAAGTGCTATGTCTGGCTATATAATTTATTATGTCATCAGACACTATGGATACCCATAGCAGTGGAGTGGTCTGCTATGGCTAGTTCTGCACCTGTATCATGGTGTTTGTATAACACCTTTAGTCGTTACATTTCATTCACACCAGTCTTTTCTCACCTCTCTGGCATGCGTTGTGTAACGTATGTGAGCCTGATACTCCTTGTGAAACCAGTGTATTACCACACTATAAATACGCCTAGAAGCATAGTCTTTGCTGTGTGCTCATCAGTTGTTGCAGATAAGTTGAGATAGAGGGGCCGAGTGTTCACTCTCTGCTTTCTGCAGTTCACAATATGAAAGGCTCAGCTTCTTGAAGGATGTCTCCACTCCACTGTCGCACATACTTTCATTATACTGTTGCTTGTACTCATCAGATGGTCCTCTATGATTATCTATGAAAAATAAAAATAAAAGAATATGAAAATATTTACTTATCATACTGCACATAATGGACAAAATAACATGAATACAACTTTCCTATAAAGGCCATTATTGTATAAAATTATTATCATTGCACATTTTATTAAATGTCATTATATATATCCTTTAGCCAGGGCCATCACAGGCAGGAAGTAGATCATACCATGGTGAGGATTTCGGGCTATAAGGGATGGACAGGCAAATACATCCACACCCCCCCTGTTGGAATGTAATTTAAGATAACTGCCACCCCTCTCTAACTCCCTCACAAGTGACATCTGCATTAGGAAAAGGTCAAGTAGACTCTCCATCGGGGACATGCGGTCAGGGGAGGCAGAGCCTCACCTAGAATTATGGAGGAAAAAGCTGTCAGCTTCAAGTCTGAAGCTGACAGCTTTTTCTCCATTCAGATTTGCATCTAACAGGTTACACAGCAGGGAAATCCTCCCCGCTTTGTAACCTGTCATAGACTGATCGCAGCTTCATCTGGCGACGGGGGCGGGGCTTTTGTCAGCAGGGGGAGGGGCTGCAGGCGGCGGCGGAGGGACGTGCTGGGGAAAGCCTCACCCGGAAAAAGAGGTACCGCACGTCACTGCTCTCCATAGGTCCTACCTCCTGCAGTTTGTTTATACCATAGCCAGTCCTGACCTTGTGTTAGTGTGAGGCAGTCAGTGTCATAATGACCCCTAACCCCTTGTACCGGTCAATGGCCTGTTAGAAACTGGTCCGCAGCTCCTGCTCCAGGCCTGCCCCTGAAAATAGGCCCGGTTGGCCAAGGATAGCCTCGGTATGCCAGACGGCAATTTGGGCTGGCTACAACCAGGCAGAGGTGGTCTTTTAACCAGGTATATTAGAAGGCTGCTCACTGGGGCCTCTCGAGTGGCCTCCTGATTAGAGAGCTGTTTCTGCTGCGCCTGCAGCTGCCAGTGAGTGTCTCTGGACCCCTGGTATGAGCCCGCACTGACCACCTTAGAGCCCCACTGAACACCTGAGAGCCCGCACTGACCGCATGAGAGCCCCACGGACCACCTGAAAGCCTGCACTGGCCACCTGAGAGCAGGAGAACAAGCTCAGGGCTTCCACTGATTCTGCATTAGGGTGTGCTGTATAATTATTTAATTATATATTACAATGTAATAATAACAGAAAATAAGGGCACAGTAAATGTTGTATTAGATTCTCCCAGCTGAAGCTGCTATAAAAATAATAATTTTTGTATGCTTATATTAAAAGAATGACATTCTAGTCTGCTATTCAGCTAATGCTCCATGTAACAGCCTTAGTTCTCAGACACTTAAATACTACAACTCATAATGACATTGCTTATCACTTAATTGTTGCTCCCTAATCTGAGGTGAGGTGAGAAGTGCATTCACTGGGGCTGATCTGAGGTCTATATTAGGGCAGATCTGAGGTGTGAAGTGCATGCATTGGGGCTAGTCTGAAGTGCATTCCATGAACATGTTTTTTGTGTGCACCAGTTAATCAATTTTTGCACCCATTTTTGTACTGCTAATAGTAAGTTAAACTAATGAATTGTCATATAATTAACCTGCCATTATCTGTACAACTAAGTGAAAACATTGAAAACAAGCTAAGATTACTGGCACAATGGTTGTCTGATGCTTTTGAACATGACACTTGGGCTGTATATCTTCCTCCAAGCTATGTATTATACAGAATTTCCCATGCTCCTCAGCACCAAGTCATGGCAGTAGGGCCGTGCGAACAGCATTCTCCCAGCAATATGTTTGACAGAAGTGTTATCA
Source organism: Nanorana parkeri (assembly GCF_000935625.1). Classification (NCBI taxonomy): domain Eukaryota; kingdom Metazoa; phylum Chordata; class Amphibia; order Anura; family Dicroglossidae; genus Nanorana; species Nanorana parkeri. Next base: position 979,090 of record NW_017306640.1, on the reverse strand, counting down.
CCCCCCAAATGTAGAAAAGGTTGCTGGTCCCTGCTCCAGACCATTAATTATACTAGTATATCTAGCCTTATCTATTCCTTTTATTCAGCCATAGACTACTAGTATGTTTTCATCCTTGTTTCCATGCCTTTCTTCTATAGCGTGTATGCTTGTATGGGTAGGACTTTCGTTTGGCTCGATCTCTGCTGGATATGTTTTACTATGCAGTTGTATTTCTTTCCTTGTTTAAATGCTTTAGTAATTAAACTGTAATCCCATTCAGGCCAACATCGCATTATAGTGTTTACAAAAGATGCACCTGTTCATACAGGCTTATGTAATAGTAATATAGCTATGAAAGTTCAAAGAAGGAAATACTCTGTTATCGGTGATCACTTTTCAGTCCAGAGAGGAAGGAGAGATGGTGGCTTCATTTACAAATCTTGCATAAGTGTTTCCTTCACTTCCTCCTCTGCAATTTACATTTAACCTCCAAGTGGCCAGATGAAAACAAAAAATAGAAGCTGTACTGTTGTTGCGGCTAACTCTTGCACTGCTTGTAACACTTACTTTGTTTAGTTTTACAGTAGATGGAGCTAATAATTATAAATTACCTTCTCTTTGTAGAGAACTCTGTAGAGTTTGTGTTTTTGAGCTGTCATTACAACAGCCACAAACACATACAGTATGTTCCTAAATCAAGACAGTGCATTTACCTTACAAAGCTACTCATTGCGGTTTCCTATGTTTAGCTTTCACACAAATACATTGTCCACTAAATATAAACTCGTCTGACCTCTGAATGAGATTTTCCCTAATATTCATACAACAATCACCTTGTTCCTGTGAGATCTCAGCAGAAGAAGGATCATCCTCTCGGGATCTGGCAGAGAGGGCTGGCTGTGACTTTTCAATGATTTCAATAGCTTCTGTGAATGACATCACTTTTAAGGCAGCGAGAAGTTCGGACACTGTCCCACCAGATACCTGCCAGAAGAACAAAACATACCTGTCACATAAAGAAATCTCAACCTTTGCTGACACTGGTGCTCCCGCATTCATTGCAATGTGTAAACTTGAGATTAACATACACAGGATGAAGATTTTGGAAGAAGGTATTTGGTTAACAGTTATAATCTTATGTTTTACAGCAAAACAAAATCTCTTGAAGGAAAGTTATGAAAAAATATGTGGGGCAGCACTTGATTGTAAGCGCACCCTTACAGTATTCTCTTAGTCTGCCTGCACAGTCCCACAACTATAGTTTGATTCTGCCAGTGAATTCCCACTAATGCAGCTTCCTGTGATTGTGTGGCAACGATGCTGCACTGCTCCTAAATTCGGAGCATAGTTACCACTCTCATGCAGACTGTGCCTGTTTGTTCTACAATAGGATGAAAAAAACTTTGTAGGGGACGTGGCTATCAGTATTGTCTCTGCTGATTTTATAAGTCTGTAGCTTGTCAATCAGCACTTGGCCAGTCCTACTCCTGTCCACTGATTTCTAGATTGACAGCACTGTCATTGTTGCTGTGCTGAATCCCTCCTACTGTCAGCTGCAGTGTCTGGGAGTAAGAGTGTGTGAGACACAATAAAGGAGGGTTTGGCTCAGGCTGGGAAGTCAAAATAAGGTTTTGTTAACTTTATGGGGATTGGGCATCACGTAGCATTCAATTTGGTTAGGCAGCCCACACGGCATCAGAGGGTGGCCCTGGCCGGGCCCCCCTGTGCCCGGGCGCCATAGCGGCCGCCTGGACGATTTTTACGCCACTGCTTGTATAGACTGTTATACAGGAGCCTTTTGTTCTACTTTAATATGCGATTTCTTGAACAAATAGTACAAATAAAACTGAAGCTGTTGTGTTAACAACCAGATTAAACTTGATAAACGAAATGTGATTGTTGGCTCTGGTAACAATTTGCCCCTGTTTTCATAAAATAGGTAGTACAGGAAGATAAACTTGAGTCCAAACCTTGTCCCATATTATTTAGTTCATCAATTTAGTCTGTAATGTATAAGGTACTAGGTGTGAATAATAAAAGCTTATTCTACTTAAAACAGTTTTGTGTTTCAGATCCGAATAAAGCTGTGCTTCACATTAAATGACCACCACCAGAGAAGTGGGTTGAGGAGTCTCACATTAATGCCATATGACCAATCTGTAAGTGTGTGTGATCATAAGAAGTCGGTGAGCACTTCTGCGAGCAAGTGTTTGATGGCGGTCATTTAACGTGAAGCTTAGCTTTATTAGGATATAATAATGATTTGTAGGTTTGAGCTGGAGCTGGAAGACTGTTAATAAAACAGTTCTGGGTATCATCCACATTCCACTGGTGGGTTCTTCAGAGGAATATCAGGCCAATTACATGGGGGAGCAGAAATATCTGACATCCATACAGGGAGTTTATTTCTTTCCCATGTAATCTATAAGGGAAATTAGAACACTGCCTGGCCTGTCCTGTCCAATCCCTACATTTCTGACAACAATGGCGGCCAGCCCCATGTTAGTCATGAAATTATGAGCCTATGCCCAACTGGATATGCTAACTGTTATCTCATATCTATAAGCAATTTAACATGTGCTGGTATCAATCAATTACACTATACTGAATCTCTCAACCACTCGGGCACTTATGTGAAGAGTCTATCACTATTCCCCATAGAACGAGAAAATCTCACTGTGCAAAATGTCTCTTACCTCAAAATTGTCCAGTAAGGTTTTGGAAGGATGATGACTTAACCTGAAAGCATTGTTCAGTATTCCCAGACCAAGGTTTTGTGCCAAAGTGGACCAGTTCTTGTCTGCGTCTTCACTTTCTAACAATGTATACAGCTTCTGTTTCGTCTCCTCACTCAGGTCTTTCATGTCTCCTACATAAATATACTGGATTAGCATTGTGCCCCTCCCTGGGGTAATTAGATTATGTAACCTTGCAAATGACCCAAAAATATAACTAAATATACTAATGTATTAAGTAGGGGTGCACCGAAATTTCGGCCACCGAAACACTTTGACCGAAAATGGTAGTATGGGCAAGATGCCATTATTAACAAAACGGCTGAAAATGTGGTATATTCCTAGCTTCTCTCCTCCCTGCTGGGCACCAGTCTGTGTCCCCTCCAGCGGGGATCAAAGGGGACACAGAGCTGATCCAGCTGCCAGCGCACAGCGGAGAGGAAAGAAGCTGTCAGGAGGCCAATTGGGGTGGTTCTGGGAAAGAGAGCTGTCAGCAGTCGTGGGATACTGAGCTCTCCTCCCGCACTGCTCCGCTTGGCCTCCTGTGAGAGGTGGAGCAGTCAGGATGGAGAGCAGAGTACAAACACTCTTGAACACAAACTGAATGTTTGTAAATAACTGAGGACATAGTAAACTTACTGTGTCCCCATTTATGAATGATCAGGAAGTGCTCTACATCATTTCCTGTCCATTCATAATTGTGGACATTGTAACAGTTTATGAATGGACAGGAGCACTCAGTATGGAGGCTTCCTGTTCATTCATAACAGAGGCTGTCGAAAAAGAAATTTAGGACACTGTGTCATCAATCTCTTTTCTATTTTAAAAAGGGACATATCAGGGTTCTCTTTAGACCCCTAATATTTCCCCAAATCCCCTAACAGTAAAGTAAAAATCTAAAAAATAATAGAAATAAATAAACGAAAAAATAATTTAAACATCTTTAAAAAGGTTGGAAAAAAAGTAGTTTTCGGTTTTGGTTTCAGCCTGACAAATTTTGGTTTCGGTCTAAAAATTTCATTTCGGTGCATTCCTAGTATTACGCATTCTCACCCTGGATGAAGCAGTAAATGTCTCTGATACTAGAGAGCCACAGTATCTGAATCTACAGTAAGTGGAGCTCTGGTATGCTCCTTCTGAACCTCACTATTGATTAGCGAGGCTGCATTTCACTCTAATGTGCCAATAATGAGATGCAGATTGGTGTGGCCCAGAGCTCAGCCATTACATATTACACAACATAACGTCCCAGGTTTAGGGGCGCCCTAGGCAATCAAGGATTTGTTTGGAGAGATGTAGGTCAAAGCAAGAGGTTTACTTAGCTGCAGCCCTCCCCAACTACACACACTTACCTTCCCTTAAATCCCCTGCCAGGAGTAATGAAAAATAGCTAGTACTTCTAGGTATGGGCCGTATGTAACTTATTCCCCTCTATTCCATGTGACAGCACTGGTGCTTGTTAACTGGCTGCCGAGTTCTGGCATTGAGCTTCAAGAGAGGAGGGGAGAAATTGAAAAGAGAACATGTGCAGCTGGGGAGGGAGGAAATTAAAATGAACCTGTTGCTTTATCCTGCATGGTCAAAGCATAGGTATACTTTAAATCATTTTCACTACCTATATATAGTACATTGGTATTGGTTTCCCTTAAAATAAATTTGTGTTTTTAGTTTACTGGATTTTTACCATCAGTTGATGATCAACTCTATTTGGCATGTACTTAAAGTCTCTGACATAACTCTGAAAATGATTAACCCTGGATGGAGGTCAAGTAATATACCTTGTAAGGAGTCCGGTGAAAATTCTGCTGAGTATGGCTTTCCATGCAGTATTTCCAGCACCTGCAAAATAGAAAAAAGACAAGAATTGTATATTATCAACTGGCTGATATTCACATAGTGTATGGCAGCTACTGGGGCATTAAAGTGAAATGGTCTGCATAGGCAATACCATAGGTTCACTTTAAAGTACATGACACACTGAGTGCTGCATTGTTCTTGAGCTTGGTTGCATTTGGACATACATGCCTTGGGCTATTTGGGAAATAATCTCTATAATGAATGCAGCTGTGGTATGCACTACTACTTTTATAGCACTTTCCATCTGCTTGAAAAGGAAACCTATCTTTTATAGTTACATAGTTAGTCAGGTTGAAATAAGACACATGTTGATCGAGTTCAACCTATAGAGATATGAGAAAAAAAAGAAAAAAAGCCTAAACTGAACCCTATGCCCACAGCTACCCCCTGTTGATCCAGAGGAAGGCAATAAAAAAACCTATAACGCATGATTCAATTTGCTCCAACAGGGGAAAAAAATCCTTCCTGATCCCATAAGGCAATCGGATATTGCCTGGATCAACAATCTCTGATGCTTAATATACTTATAAGAACTCAATATCCAGTAATATTCTGTGCATTTAGAAATACATCCAGATTTGTTTTAAAACAATTAACTGAACTAGCTCCTGGGGGAGTCTATTCCACATTTTCACAGCTCTAACTGTGAAGAATCCTTTCCGTATGCAAAGATTAAACCTCTTTTCCTCCAGACGCAAAGGGTGCCCCCTTGTCCTTTGCAGTGACCTTAACGTGAATTATTTGGCACCAAGCTCTTTATATGGACCATTTATTTATACATGGTGATCATGTCCCCCCTTAATCGCCTCTTCTCCAGAGAGAACAAATTCAGGTCAGTTAATCTTTCCTCATAGCTGAGCTCCTCCGTGCCTCTTATGAGTTTAGTTGCCCTTCGCTGCACTTTCTCCAGTTCCACAACATCCTTTTTGTGAACTGGAGCCCAAAACTGAACTGCATATTCCAGATGAGGTCTTACTAATGCTTTGTACAGGGGCAGGATTGTGTCTCTATCTCTGGAGTCTAGACCCCTTTTAATACAAGAAAGTATTTTGCTTGCTTTAGAAACTGCAGCTTGACATTGCATGCTATTATTGAGTCTATGATCTACCAGAACACCCAGATCTGTCTCCATCATTGACTCCCCCAAACATACCCCTCCCCTAGAGTGTATGACGCATGCATTTTTTTAGTCCCCAAGTGCAGAACTTTACATTTATCGACATTAAACCTCATTTGCCAAATAGATGCCCAATCACACAGTGCATTCAGATCTGCTTGTAGGATGGAGACATCCTGTAACGACTGTATTCCACTACATAACTTGGTGTCATCTGCAAACACAGAATATCTGTATTCTAAATTAGATTATCTTCAAGTAACTCAAGACAAGCACACCCGAGTACAAACAAGTCCAATGGCAAGGTGCATAACATTGACATTTTAGTGAACACCAGGGTGGCCTTTTTGTTAAGTCAGGTCAATGCTAGTTAAGTCAATGCGGTTTATTTAGCCACAAATCCGATATTGCAAATAAAAATTTGCGTGGTGTATTGAGAGAAATGTCCACTGATAAATGGGAACTATCTAATGCAAATAACCGAAGGGCTGCAGCAGCTAACCTTATCGTTGATTGCCATGTCTGTTGGTTTTGTGCCAGGAACAATGCCTTCATCTATATCATTCTCATCCATGTCCTCACCGTTGTACAGTGGTTCACAGTTTTCAATGAATGAGTCTGCGCCTTATAGCAAGAAAACAAGAATCACAGTCATTTTTAACAAACCCCACAAGCAACATAATTTAGTAATTTTATTGAAAGAATGGTTGTGCAGTAACTTTCATTGATGGAAAACCTGTGTAAGCCTTTCATCCAGCAGTTAGCGGAGCTTCCTTTCCTGGTGCTAACTACATCCAAATGCTTTCTGTAGCAGCCATTCAGACATGTGAAGTGGTTAGGAGACATTGGGTCCCATTTCATTATACAAGCTACTATAATTCATTATTTTTTAAATGTAAAGATTTAATGAATGAACTTTGGGACTAAGGTCTGTACTCTGACTTGGCCAATATAACATTGGCATTTCTTCTGTATGAGTTACTTTGTTGTTGATTTACACCTGTGTTTTAGATTGCATCATATTGCATGGCACAACATCTCTTGGATTCAGATTTACAGACAGAAGCCTTGACATTCTACTGATACTTCTTAGTATTCATTAGCTCTTCAGAGATAGTGAGCTATTCAGGACCTAAGGCAGCAAAGCAGCAACACGTCATTATACATCAACGACCATAGCTCACAGTCTGCATGAGTTGGTGCTCCTTTTGTAGAGTTTTATTTTCTCCAAACGAACCTGAATAATTAATTTCTCTACCATCTGTCCACAGAACATTACTCCATCAATGTTGGAGAATATGTTTTTTTTTTAAGACTAAGAGCATTGGTTTCTTCTATGGCAATCTCCCATGATCATCAATCTTGTTCAGTATTTTTCTTATGAAGGACACAAATGTTATCAAGTGCAACAAATTCCAGCAGATTGATAGATATTGGATTCCAATCATAGCCATCTGTCTGATGACTGTATAGTGTGCCCTGATTTTTATTGAATCCCCGCTTCTACAGTTGGTGGCAATGGTGAATTTCTTCCATTTGTAAATGATTTGTAACGGATCTGCTTGACTGTAGACTAATGATGGCTCAGAATTTATGAATTCCTTTGCAACTATCTACTGGTCATAGGTCATTATGTTGTTTTGAAGTACATGTAATCATAATATATCAAGAGAGCAGTTCACATCAACACATAAACTGAATGGAACACCCCAACTTCAATCACACCCCTTTAAAGATGTAATTATCCAAGATGATGCTTGCTTTTTTGAACCATTTGTTCAATAATGATATGATAATAAAAATATGTGTGCCATTTATTTTATAAGACAGTAATTACCAATATGGCATATTAAACAGTAGATCACATTAGGTAACATGTATAAATTTAAAAAATCGGAAATATTCAGGAGCTAATCGACCAAAAATGGATTAACATGTTTGTTTGGTTATATCACTAGCCTAAAATTCCTTCAGGAGGCTTTCTGTCTGCTGTAGTGACCAACCCTGTCTGGCTTTCTTTTGAGTAGCAGTGAAACCTATCTAACTCTCCTTCTGTTGGATCTTCGATACCAATATATGGAGAATCAAATACATATTCAACTGCTTACTCTGAATTATGGAACGGCAAAAAAGCAGTGTACATATATTACAGATGTGCTAATTTATCCAGATCTGTTGGGACTATGTACTTATACATATCAGAAAAAATTGTTTAAAATGTAACACAGCCACTCAACAGGTTTAATCCTGGATAGGAAAATGGTGAATTAAAATGTGAATGGTTTCTACACACTAATATAGTTTTTCTTTTTATCTCTACCACCTTTATAAATGAGGCCCTGGTATCCGTACATAAAACACATTGTCCAATCCACAAGCAACAAAATGATATTAGAGGGTCAAATCTTGATGTCGGCATACCTGCTGCTTTTAAGAGAGCTGTGAGTTTTGTAGAGCCTCTGCCAGCTGCTATATGAAGAGGGGTGCTTCCATCATACGTTGTGCTATCTACACATGCATCTCCCTGTGGGAAGGAAGCAATACTGAAGGAAAAGAAGAAAACAGGCAATGCAACCACACCCCACTGATAACAACAGAAGTTTCTTTATTTTCAAAACTGCTTTTATGGTAGATAGAAAAAGCAAGAATAGTTATATTTCATATATAATGTCAAAGGAATTTTTGACCTTGGAAAAGCTACCCATTGAGCTATTGCACTGCTACAGAGGTACTCATACAGCTGTTAGCTTTAATCACAAACTCCCGTATGTGGTCATAAAAGTCTCTTTATTCTCCCTAAAGGTTAAAAACATTCAGGATCCCTATAAAGTATCAATTTGTATCCAAAATATAATAGCAACTGGTAGTGGGCAGGAGACCCATGTTGTTGAAACAAGATGCTGGTAGGCTGCCAGCTCTGGAGCTTTTATGATGGTAGCTGCCAAGTGTGGAGTCAATACATAATGCACATGCCAAGAGCAAATAATAGTGACTGTCAGATTGTGAGTGTGGAGCATATTAGAGCCAGCATCCTAATGGTCAGAACAGGCACAAACAAACAATTTGTGAATAGAGGTCAGGTCCCAGAATGGGACAGTTGCAGCAATAGCAGGCTGATAATCGAGATATTCATAGACAAGCAGAATACAAACACAGTACAAACAACGCAAATAAGTAATAGCATGAACAGTGAGATTAACCTGTTAAGCAAACTAGAAAAATATGGTAACCGCATACATTTATAGCCAGCCTTTGTAGCAGGGTGCACATGGGAAGGCTTACAACAATACAAAACACAAAAAAGTCCCCAGCACACATGCCAGCTAGCCTGCAACAAAACAAATTACCCTGTTAACAGATTGCGTTAAAAGCAGAGGTTTTAGTTGCACAAACCTTTTTGCCAAAAATATGTAGAAGCCACACTGCTCTGTCAAGGCACTTCTGCAAAGTGTGGTCCTAACTCTATTTAAATGAGTCTCCAAGTGTGAGCATATTAATGAAGTCGATAAATTGAATGTAGGTGTACCTGGAGGCAGCCTACTTCTCCTCTGTGCAAAGGCAGCGGGGGATCCAACGAGAAGTGAAAGAAGGACAGAGGATGGAGCCGCTGTCACAGAACTAAGGCCGAGCGGTGAGGAGAGAGAGAGGCGCCAGCTGTCAGATCCTGGCCGAGCGTCTCTCTCTCTCCTCACTGCTCGGCCTTAGAAGCCGAGATCCATAGAAGCCCCACGGAGGGAGGAGAGGACATTGCGATCACTGGTAGATCGCGATCGACCTTATGGGCACCCCTGCAATAAAGGGTTTTATAGCTACATGTGGGAGTTCCTATTCAAGTTTTCTGTGAAAAACAGCACAGTGATTGTGCACCCTGGGCATTATCTGACCCATTATTCCACATGTAACCTGCTTACCTATCTGTATGTGACGACTGAGTGCCCCATCATGTTTTTAATTTGATATCCTTACTTAATTTGATTTTAATTTTGTTACTTTGAAGAGCCCTTTGGATAATTAATAAATCATATCTATGGAGAGAGCTAATTCGTCAGCTTTTTTATCTAATGTAATGTGGAAACTCACCATGAAATGCAGAAAATATGCACAACTTAGGCTAAAAACAGAATGCAATTTAAACTGCTTTGGGTCAGCCAAGTGTTATCATAAAACCCTAGGAAGCAAACACCTCCAGGTACAGCTTTGACTTGGTGTTAAATCAAATAAGGACTCACCTCAAGGAGAAGACAGCCTGCTAGAGAGATGTTGTCTTGTTCCACAGCAAAATGCAAAGGGGTTCTCCCAGACTTTTGCTCCTGAGCATTCACATCTACCCACGCTGAGATCAACTGTCTAAGGCAACCCATGCTGTTTGCCATCACCGCAATATGGACTGCGCATAAGCCTAGTGATGAACAAAAAGCTGTTATGGTTTGTGCAGCATTTTCATTTGCTTTAGATACATGGACAAACATGAATAGTTCACGTAACATTTTGTAGAGAGCAACAAACTTTATTAGCCCATGCATAACTCATAACCAAGGAAAACCCACACTCCACTACCAAAATCAGCACTACTGATTATTGTAATACTAGCGTGCATGACCAGGACACGTGCCAATAACCAAACCCAGAAAAATCAGCAAATATTAGCCGCCACTTCTGAATTATTTCACATATCTTATTCCATCAAAATATGCAATTAAAATTAAATTCACGCATATAAAAAAATAAAATTTATTCTCTACATAAAACATTAGTGTGTCTGTCAACATTACCAAATTGATTTAATATTTAGGTGCAAAGAATACCGCCTTATTGTCTTAATTTAAAGAAAATAACACTGCCACTCTTGACCTCCATGCCTAGGCAGACTAGAACACAAATAGTCTGCAGCTACCAATCTTTAAAGACTGTATAGAATCTTTTCAATGGGAAAGATTTGGAGTGAGATAAGGGGGCACAAAGGAAGTAAATACGTTATGGCTGTCCCCTCAAAAATGGTTACAAGCTACACCAAGGAACAAGGCTTTTAATATATAAAAGATGACTTATATAAAAGTGATTTCTTTACACTATAGATAAAAAAAACATTTCCTTTTAAACATTAAAGTGAACCTATAACCACAGGGTCAAGTAAACGTAAATCCTGGATTGTAAAAGAAGATGCTGCATACTTACCTTTCCAGCTGCCTGTGTCTTCAATTGCTGCAGCCTTGCTGCTCCCTGGCCAAGTGTGTATATTATACATGCTCCTGCTGCTGCATGCAGTATTTTCTCTCAACAGCTCGTCACTACAGGACAAAGAGGCAGCATTTGAAGACACAGACCTCTGGAAAAAGAAGTATACTGTACATGATCTTCTTTTACAGCTCAGGCTTCATTAACTGTGGTGACAGGGTCACTTTTATGTATCTGGTATAAACAATGTACTGCTGCGTTTCAGTAATAATACTTGTGATCTTACCATCATTGTTGGGAAGGTTAATAATCTCAGTTAATTTTGGGTGTTTGAGAAGAATGCTGAGGGTGGTCGAATCTCCTTCTTTACATGCAAGGTGCAGGACAGAATTCCCATTACGGTCTAACATTAATGGATCTCCTCCTGCTTTCAGAATATCTTCAACTACATCAGATTGGCAAGTGATGACAGCCAAATGCAAAGGAGTCTACAAATGTAGAAAGAGGTTATTAGCATAAACCATGTTCTGTACTGAGTAAGGAGGGTTAATAACCAGGGATCTTTTTCAGCTGTCACCTAACAACAGTAAGTTAACTATAACTGATTTATATAGTTCTTCTATAAAACACTGTTTGTTTATAAAATGTGATGCATACTTGTATTCTGTATATATACGGAATACAGTGAATTCTGTATATACAGTATATATATATATACAGTATATATAAATATGGAATCTCTGTACGAAAATGTATTGATTCTGTCAGACACACATACAAACAAACAAACAAAATTTAAATGTGAAAACCTTAAGTTTTCTAGAAGGTTTGATCTCACTCAAATAAGTGCCTCAAAAGGGTCAGGGAGATACACCTGCCATAGGACAATACAAGTTTTAAGGGCAACACTTACAGGTGGGCTACCAACTTTTCTGAATAAAAGCAGTAGCCCAGGTTCAATAGATAGGACTTCATGATTGGACATTGACCAAGGAGGTCGATACTGGAACAAAGGACGAGTAAAAGCCACATTTTGCGAGAGACTGCAACCAGAATCCCTTTTCTTGAAAACACGTAATCGCCACAAAGTCCTGTTCGATTGGAATTTTTAGTTTGTGTGTGTAGCATTTTTGCATATTAAAATATATTAAAAACTACTGGGTCAGTTTCCTTGGGCTTTACTACAAGAACTGGAGAACAAATATCTGATATATGAGTCTGAAGCATACAATATATTAGCCATCAGTTGCTATTGTTACATGGACACACTGTATCAACAGGGAAAGCTGACTAACAAGCAGGACAGATGCTAGAGTTGTATAAGTTCTCAAACAGATGGTCAGACCAAACAGCAGACAGTTGAATAGTCAGTAGGCTGATGGTCAGATCAGGAAAAGCAAACCATTCCTAAAAACAGTGCAGGATACAGAAGGCAGACAGAACACACACTGACAAAGGCAGCGGTAGCAGACTGATGATCGGGATAAGAGCATAGAAGCTGAGTGCAAACACAGTTCAAACAATATGTAGGAGTAATCCCATAAAACATCAAATAGGGACCGGGCCTATAACCCCTTGGTCCTGAAGATTGGAGAGTGCCTGGAGAGGTTTGGCAATCCACAGAGGGGAGACAGGGAGATCTGATGCTAGAAAACGAGGAGAGAGTAGGAAAGAAAACTTGACCATGCAGCCCTGAGACAACCGGGTTGCTAAAACATTCAAAAGACATATATTGAGGAGGAGTTGTCAGTGTATTTAGTAGTCTTGGGGGGCTGCGATATGGAAGGGCAAACTAACATGAAAGGAAAGCTTCTAAGTAGGGATGGACAGAGATGGTTAAGCAGTCTACTCCTTAGGATTCTTCCACTGGGGAAGTCAAACGCTTCTGCCCCCAGAAGCATCCTTGATGATAGCAATCAGGGCCTACCATAAAGCCCTATCCACTTCTTGCAAGAAAGTTCCTCAGTCCAGTACTTTAGTCAAAAGGCCCTGCGCACAAACTGACAAGATACTAATGTGAGAAATAGGCCAGGAAGTTTTTAACAGGCCATCACAGGTAAAGTTCAATGCCACAGACAACTGTTCTAAGCGCTCATTGATTTGTGGGTCAGTGACAGCAGTAGTTAGATCTCTTGAAGGCGCTGCGCAACTAACTGAGCCAAAACCAGTCTGGAAACTGCCCACATTGAACCCAGTGCCCAAGGCTCACCCGGCAAAAGAAACACTTCGGCGGATCTGGATGAGGCATGCTCCAAAAGCCAGGCTAAGGACGACCTTGCTGAATAGCTGCAATTTGGTGGGGAAAACTAGCAGCAGTGTACAGAAGGGTCTTGACAGAAAAAAAATGCTAGAAAAATCATAGCTTAGTCTTTAAAACAGCAGAGCTGAAAAAAGACCCATCCTCCTATGGCACTAGCAACAAACATAGGCATGCTAGAAGTGGGAGGGGTTATACCCTTTCTGCAGACAGCAGTATAACCCGAAGGTTTAGGACTTCCCGTGTCCCTCAATGTATGAGAAAGAAATCATTGTTATGTATAAACTCAAACCCCTCCCAGTTTCTGTATTTCACCTAAATTATGTTTACCCCATCTCACTGTATATGTATTTAATCCTGTATGTTGAATAATACTTTTAATGGTTATCCAAAGCTTACCCTGCATCAAAATCAACTGGACTTTCTCTGAAGACCCTTCGCTACTCATCCAGTGGCTTCTACAGTTCACTAAATAGGCTGCTGGATGAGCAGCGAAACAATTTCAATGTACAGAAAAAGTCCGGTTATAGCTATATAACGCCATAGTTTAGGGACACTCTTCCACTCTCCAGCTGTTCAAAACAATATTATGTATATGTATTAAAAAATGAAATGCTCATTGGGTTTCCTTATTCAAAAATAAATGACATGTTTTCTATTGCATCCTGCCCAGGGATATGGTAAATTACATAGTGTGACCAGATTAAGCAGGAATTTATTTCCTCACTGTGGGCTTCTACAGCAACTCAAGAACAGAAAGTGCACAAATTATCTAGATATACTGGTAGGGTTTTTTGGTAATTTTTATACTTGAAATTTCCCTTAAGGGGTTTTCCAGGTTAAAGTAGAACTATGGCCTCTCATAGAGAAAAATGTGCTGCAGCACTCTTATTATCAATGCAGTTGAAGGAGGATTTGCCTCAGTCAGTTAAGGTAAAGGAAGTTTTTTGTTTACTTTATAAGGCTCGTGCAGCACATAGTGACTGGATTTGGCACTTACGTAGACTGTTATACAGGAGCCTTTAGTTGTACTTTAAAGTGTGTGTAAACCTTATTTGCTCCCTTTTGGTCAGTGAAATATGCCATTGAAAGTGTTTTTAATATTTGTTAAAAAAACAGTGAAACAATACATGTTGATCCTGCTAGAGATCCACACCCTGTCCTGTGCACCATCCATTGTTATCTCCTCAATTTAGCTCTGTAGACTACAGAACACCTTCTTCTATGTAATGGAGAGGGGGAGATGTTCTGTATTCCTAAAACGCTTCCTCTCCCAGTATGAAACCGCTGCTCCTCTATAGATACAGCACAGTGTGTGAACAACGTCACCCTGGAACAGGAATTGCTTTACTAGATGGATCATCAAGTGAACATAAAATATTAAGAAGCTTGAATTATAAAACTAATGCAGCCACCACATTTAACAACTGGTCAACTACAACAGGTTATTTTCATTTTCTTGGGTTTAGACACACTTCAAAGATCCTTCTCTAGTGGGCCTTATATGTGGGTACCGGTTAGCTACAGCTACACGTCAATTTAAGTGATGTGTTCCTTTATTTGAGCAGACAGAAAAGATGCATCATACCTGATAAAGATCATTTTGCACATTGATGATATCCTCACATATGATCCCTGAAGTTATGTCCAGAAAGATCCTAACCAGTTCAGCATGAAGGTGAATAACAGAAAGATGAAAGACACTGCAAACAAAACAAACATAATGGAACTGTTAGATTGGAAACATGGAGGATGCCTTGCTGAGTTCTTCTTCTGAAGATACCAGGTGCTTGGTTGTCACACTGACTTGCTTGTTTCAAATTTTAGCATTAGTGGACCTGAACAAGACCAGGACTAGTGGTTTTTCTCTGACTTTCCTGATCTTCATAATTGGTCAGTGATTCAGAAACTATTAAAAAGTCAGCAAAAGAGACACGCAACTAGCATTTCCAGGAAAATATAAACCATGTCAGCCTACACAGTTCCCTTATAACAGGTTTACTTGTATAACTTCGCATCATGCCAGCAACACACTGGATATCAAGCGCGTAAAACGATTTTAATTTTAAAACAGTTATTTATCATAAAGTAATAAGTAAAAAGAAGGTAGAAAAATAAGAAAGAAAAAAGCAATAAAAGCAACAAAATCAATTCTTACTTATCCCCGTTTTCATCCTGAGCTGCAGCGAGGTGGCGCTGTACTGCCAGCAACATTCTTACATCTCCTGTAACTGCATAGTCAAAGAGGGAAGCAGCATGACGCTTAGCAACCCGCAAGGCCTTCTCCAGTAAGTGACAACCTATAAATAATGACAGTAAAATATGTGTAACATAGCAAAGCTTGTGGATATTTACAATGTCCGGGAAGAAGAGATAATTGCAACATCTGCTTTAACTATCTATGCTGCAATTTAATGTGATCTGATAACTTATGTAAAGCTGGTCATACACTGTTTGATTCCAGCTCTAAAAATCTCAACTGGAAAAACTGAAGGAGCCAGGCAGAAAATTGTTGGATAAATAGTTTCTGTATTTCATTAAGGGTTGGCTCACACCACATTACATGGCAATGTATAACACACAAGGTGTGTGCATTGCCGTGTATTATGAAGGTTGCGCTGCTATAACACATTGCAGTGCTTGGGTTTTTTTTTTCTTAACCTATATGTGGATTCTATGCATTGGAGCATGTTATAATGCACTGTGCTGAGATACAATGATCACTGCAACATTTTATTGCAACACAAATCAACAGACCACATTAGTGTAAACAGGAACTAGACAAAACAACACTTTTTTACTTGTCTTTGATTTGCAGCATTGGCCAATGTGAACCAGCCCTAAGTATCAGAGATTATGGCAATCTCACTGTCCCTTTTCCACTCATGTTGTAGTCCAAAGTATCAGGATAAGGTATTCATGAGACAATATTAAATATACAAATTATTTCAAATGATGGATTTTACGGTGAAGTCAATGTTAACAAATGTAGTTTACCTATCACCTTTAGGGCTTCGGTGCTGTTTGGTAAGCAGTTAGTATCTACAAGTGGTTTAGGTGTGCCATTAGGCACCCGAATGCTGCAAAAATGTTCAGAGACAAGGAAATAAAGAGGAAACTGAAGTGATCAGCTTTCTAAACTCTTGAAAACTACCCACTAACTGTTTTCTAACCAATCCAATTATTTCCAATGGTCCAGCTGGTGTAAGTGCAAGTGCGGTTATAAGCGGCTGACAGCCACAAAGTGCAGCAAAAGGAGCAGCTGCAGGGACACAGACATATCATAAATGGCAATAAATAAACACCTTTTTGGCAGTATAAATGTTGTATCAAAGAGGTAAAATCACTCCAAACAGGATAATAACCTGAAAACAGTTTTAAGCCTTGACCACTGTTCTCAAAACAACACAAAAAGCTTTAGCAAACATTATGCTTTAAATTTGTTGTGAAATCAGTAAATGTAACAACCACTGCTTTGTATGCATTTACCTGGTACTTTGCAGAGTTCCTCACTTGTACCTTCTGTCTCCGTGTCACCTTCTTTGACCAATGCCTCCAGGCATTTCTGTATATGCTCACAGTATATGGCATCACTGCCTTCCTGGAGTCCTTCGCACTGGGGCTCTAATACTGAAAGTACATAAAGGATTTGCATGTTATACCATGCTGCTCATAGTTTTTGTGTATTTAACAGCTTCTGAGGAAATGGAAGACTTGAGTCTATTTACTTAGTTATTCCTAACACGGGAGTAGGTTTTATTTATGGTCAAAAGATGGTTTGTTTATTTGTGGTATTTGTATTTCTAGTCCAATACAAAAGTAAAGAACTGCTTTAAAACAAGCCTATAATCTAAAACAACTCTATTGTAATACCCTGCAAGTGAAAAAAGAAAACATGTCTGAGTAGCTGGAACACAATTAAAAGAATAAATGGAAAAAAGAAACAAGGGACTTGAATGATGAGAAGTGGGAGAAGGCCCTGGAGGACACCAATACAAATCTCCTAAAATGTCAGATAGGCTTAGGTAAATATTCATCATTCATAGGAAATACCTAACTCCATTGCAAATCTCTAAACTTGTACCCTCTCCCAGCCCTCTTTGCTTGCAGTGCGTTGGATCTGTGGGTACTCTAGCATATGTTATAGGACTACATTATCAGGGCTGTCCCTTTAATGTCCCTTTCCGGCAACAAAGTCCTGACACAGTCCTTGCTATTAAACCTGAAAAAATGGTCCCAAACGTCACTCACACATTCCTCCTGTTTCACTTTCAGTATGCACCCCACCTCCTTCATAGTATACAGTGCTGCTGACCCAATCCCTGCCACCTCCACTGGACCTACATAACAACCGCAACAACTTCCGCACCCTGTAATATTTCAGGACCTCTCTACTGCACATATTGCCCATTGTTATATCCTCTGCACTACTCTCCTGCACATACTGCCCTCTGTCATACCCCTGGACTCCTCTATTGCACATATTGCCCATTGTTATACCCTCTGCACTACTCTCCTGCACATACTGCCCCCTTTCATACCACCAGACTTTTCTACTACACATACTGCCCATTGTCATACCCTCCACACTCCTCTCCTTCACATACTGCCCACAGTCATACCCTTCTTACTCTTTTTCTGTACATATTGCCCCGTGTAATACCCTCTGCACTCCTCTCCAGCTGATGCTGCCTTCTGCCATACGCTGTGCATCCTTCTACTGCATATATTGCCCACTGGCATACCCTCTGCACTTCTCTCCTGCACACATTGCCTCCCATCATACACTCCGCAATCTTCTACTGCACATACTGAGCACTGTCATACCCTCCGTACTTCTTTCCTGCACATACTGTCTGCTGTCATACCCTTCATATTCCTCCTACTCAAACTGTCCCCAATGATACCATCCGCACTACTCTCCTGCACACACTGCCCTCTGTCATACCCACCACACACCACTCCTGCACATATCTCCCAGTGTCATAACCTCCTCACCCCTGTCCTGCACAAACTGTCCACTGTCACACTCCTCTCCTGCTGTCATACCCTTTGCACTCCTCTCCTGCATATACTGCCCACTAAGACACTTCTTTAGCATTGTTTGTTATGTCTCCAACCTTTCAAGTTCTAGAACAGGCAAACTTTAGCTAGTTGATATAACTGCTAGTAAATTACTGTACCATCCTAAATATCTTTCTAAACTGTTGAATTTGTTAATACCAATTAACAAAATGTTTAGAATGTATATTACCTACTTGGTAAAAATAATAGTCAACAAATATTGCTTCAATAACAGGTTAGTGTGTGCCATACCTGTGTTGGAGTTCATTGTGCCGACATGAAAATTTGGTCCTCCATAATTATTGGTGTAGTTGAACGTGGAATAGTTATAACCTGGAAAAAAAACAATTTAAGGTCAAATAGTGTATCTGCTTAGGGCTTGCTCACAGCAAAAAACAAAACAGAGCGCCTCCATAGTGTAAAGGGTAATTTATTTGTACGGCACACAGCTGAAATTATACTTACAAAAAGGTCGGTCAATAAAAAGTATGTAAGAGACGATGCAATATAAATCTCTAGCAGCGGGAGTCTCACGGGATGAAACAAATCAACGTCCTCTGCCCCTGTGAGTTCAGAAGGTCTACGCGTTTCAGGGGCACGCCCCCTTCATCAGAACCTAAGGGAACTCTTCTATATTTTGATCTTTTTAAATTAAAAAATAAACAATCACAGGAGTTTGTCTACAAAAGGTCATATGGCAGTATCAAGCCAATTGCCGGTATTTCCGCTATTAACTCACACCCATCTGACGCATAAACTGCCGTTACTGATGAGTCAAAAACATTGGCATTATTAGTTAAAATCATTATCAGGAGATACTAAAACGAATTAATATAAAAACGTTATATATAAAAAAACGTTATATAAGAAAAGGATAAAAAAAGATGTTGGTATTTGTCGGTTTTCCTTGCTCACAGCAATTGGGGTGCGTTTCAGAGCAGTAGCCGCAATCGCTCACAAAACTTCCCCCCTTCGTTCTGGGGCGGGAGGAGCGAGGCAATGAAATGAAGTCAGTGGCAGCGCAGCCACGCCCCCGCCTGCAGCGCGATCGGACATGTGGCAAAACATTGCCTGCATTCAGGTCCACTGCAAACGCAAAAAATAGAGCATGTAGCATTTTTTGCGTTTGCAGTGGTCCGGAACGCAGGCAATGTTTTGCCACGTGTCCGATCGCACTGCGGGCGGGGGCCCCAATATGCAGGGGGAAGTTTTGTGAGCAGTTGGGGTGCGATCCAGCAGCTGCTGCTCTGGAACGCGCCGTAATTGGTGTGTACAAGCCCTTACACTGCCTGTTGGGTATTTTATTGAAACACCTGTCAAAGTATTCAGGAAGAATATGATATAAAAATAATGTACAATGGCAGAAAATTAGAGGTGCTGTCAGTTGAAACCTTTTCACGAGCAGAATAGTTACATAGCTAGTCAGGTTGAAAAGCCTAAACAGAACGCTTTGCCCCCAATTACCCACTGTTGACACAGAGGAAGGCAAAAAAAACCCTATAAAGCATGGTTCAATTTGCTCCAACAGGGGAAAAAATGCCTTCCTGATCCCATAAGGCAATCGGATATTCCCTGGATTAACAATCTCTGATGCTATTCAGGTTAGAAACAATTTACTTGTACATGATCACTGATTACTTCAATGTGACTCAGATACCCAGTTCTACCTCTGTTGGGTGCTGCCATCTTGCCTATCACGCAGCATACAGAAAGTAAAACCAGGCTGTCAATAACATCACATCTGACAAAGACATCTCTGACCTTCCTGTGTCAGCTATGTGTCACTGGTCTCTGCATCACACTAGGCATAAGGCTGGGTTCACACTCACAGGGGGGTCAGCTGCTGACTTTTCAGAAAAGGTAATAATTTGCTTATCAGTAAGAGAGCTGCTTATTCTGCTTAGATTGCGTGTTATAGGTAATGAATAAATATATGTGAAACAGGCAGTGGAACAGACTAAACACTTTGCTTAATGCTTAAACACTTTACCACTCACAGTTGTATACCCCTATGGAACACGGCAATATTTACATTTCTACTATGGGTCTGTTTATTCATCCAAGGTGTTTTTTTTGTGATTTTGTCTTGCAAAATTATTTTATTTTCTATGCAATCTATAGACCAAAAGATGTGGAAAAATAACAACTAAAAAAAAAATTATTATTCTACATTGATCAGTGTTAGTTTAAATAGATAGTGTTACTGGAGATAAAAGTATCCATCTTGTTTTACTGCTTATTTTACTCCAAAGCATGCCTCGGGTGTCATTTTGAAAGCAGGAAATGGCAAAAGTGGCAGGAGGAGTAGCAGCAGGTGAAGAGGGACAGAGTGTGCTAAGTAGCCCTGTCTATTCAATAAAATTTTTTGGGTGTGCATAGAATAGAACGTATGTAAGTCCGTTTTAAAGGTTCACTTTAAAGGATTACTACAGTTTGGTGAAAATAAAGTGTCACAGACTAAGTAAAAGTTCAAATAGAATTTATAATTTTTGTAATGCATATGTTTCTGGAATATTAGCATTGGTAAAATAAATTAAACTGTGTAGCATGTAATCATTTAGAACAGCAGGAATCTATGGTGCATTCTAGGATTATTTTTTGAAAATTGAGAAAAACAAAAACCAATGAGTGCGCCTATCTTGTGCAAATGGTGTAGCTTTAACACAATCAGTGTAATAAATGTTAATTTATATCATATCTGTCTACACACAGATCAATTGTACTATTCTCTGAAGGCAATAAGTACAGTATGCTTGAAAGGCATCTGGTATTACAGGCTTTGTGATTCTTGAGATCACATTCCCAGCATACAAATCCATTTCCAAATTATATTCAGTCATCGCATAATTGCATGTCACAGCTTGTTGAGCCAAAGTTAGGCACGGCTGTAATATCCAATCTGAAAACAAAATCTTTTCATGTTGAGTAATGTTCAAGTCATTGTGGAATGGTTATTTTAATTGTGCATTTTTAAGTAGCACAAGCTACAGCATGCAGCACATAGTAAGATCATTGAAGAAATTATTTCAGTAGTAGGTAACCTTATTCACATTACCTGCAGCCACAATATTAGGATTCAAGCTTACCAGAATCTCTGGTAGTATCAAGGTAGTGTGTCAAGGAACATCATCAGATGGATCCTCATGAATAGGAAAACGAAAGGCAATACAGAAAATAGAAGTGAGTACTTTCTAGTCACCCAATTCTATTGGTCATCATGTAAACTAAAGGAAAATCTCACTCCTATTGGCTGCACTTAGGCCCATAAAGAGACCAAAGTTTGGCCTAGGCCATGGTGTGACTGGGGGAGGAGGGGGGTCTTTAATTTCTTTGTACTAGTGAAATGGAACAATAAATAGGTAACATAGTTTGCACTCCTGTGTCTGTATGTTGTAATGTAAGACAATACTGCATTTATCCTTTGGAACACCATATGGCACCTACGAAAAGTCGTAATAGATGTTAAATTAAAGGGCCTGTGCACATTGTGATATTTCAGGTACAGTGTAATTTCTTGGGCTTTCTATACCTTCTGTATACTCCACTGGCAATATTTCCCCAAATACTTCTCTAGTCATCCACCCACTTAGATATATAGTGTGCTACAGCCCATTCTGGGGTGTCCCGACTCATTCTGTTGCATTCCACTTTTCAAAAGTGGAATGCAAAGGAGAATGGGGCTCCCATGTAATGGCTGTTTTAGTTTTTAAGACCGTGAGAGACAAAGACCCCCGCACTCAGTGTGAAATCAGCGGTCTACCTGCAGCAGTCGTACATACCCTCCGACCTCAGTCAGAACTAAAGCTCTGCAATCAGCAATGCTCACACTTCCTACTCGGGAAGAGCAAGCATTGCTGATTGCAGTGCTGTAGTTCTGACTGAGGCAGGGGACAAAGCAGATGAAGACCGCTGCACATTGTGTGAAATCAGATAAAGACCCCTGAACTCTGTATGTATCTGCAGTTGTGTATCTGCAGTGGTCATGACCCTGCCTCAGTTCGAAACTACAGCTCTGCAATCAGCAAAAGTCACTATCCCTGAGCAGCAAGTGTCAGCATTGTATATTGCAGAGCTGTAGTTCTGGCTGAGGCAGGGGCGTATCGGACCACTGCAAATAGACTGCTAATTTTAAACAGAATGCAGAGTTCTTTAGATGCAGCCTATTGTCTGTGGGACAGATTTTTAACTAGCCCTGGGGCTGAATTACAAACAAAACAATGTATGAGATATTTACAAATTAGTGTTTTGCTGCACACTCAATTTACCTATGTACAGTACTTTGCCTGGAAACTTCAAATGGTCATTGAGCACAAAGATCTCACCCTGAGAGCTATAGTAAACTGCTACCGTGTTTCCCCGAAAATAAGACCTACCCCGAAAATAAGACCTAGTGCTAACTTCAGGGATTTCCGTAATATAAGACCTACCCCGAAAATAAGACCTAGTTCGGCAGTAGGGGGCGCACATGTATTGCTGCATCCAAGCAGCCAGCAAGGGGTCTGAGTGTAAAAATCAATGACATGTGCAGCTTGTCTCCTGTCTGCATGTACGGTCTAATAAAATGTCACGATCGCAAAGCTCCCTCCCTCCCTCCCGTCTGCCCGCCGGTCCACCCGTCTGCATGTACGGTCTAAAAATAAGTAAAGATCGTAAAAAACTTTCTGGCCGCAGCTCCCTCCCTCCCTCCGTCCCGTCTGCAAGCCGTTCCGCCCGACTGCCTCGGCTTTTAGGATGCCTGGACGGCATCAGAGAGCTCCAGACAGCTGCAGCCAGGTACCGTACTGTGACACTGTGTGACAGTCACAGTACCATTCTTTCACTCCCCTTCTCCAGTACTGTATGATACAGTACATTACATGCCGGTATCTCTGCTCTGCGTGACAGTCACGGTCCTGATTTCTGTACATACAGTTTTCCCCCGAAAATAAGACCTAGTGTGTTTTTTTGGGGGAAAAAAAATATAAGACAGTGTCTTATTTTCGGGGAAACACGGTAAGTGATTTCACTTTCCAACATCTACTAAGCACTGCATGAATAATATTCTGTTGAAAAGAACAATTTATTATTTTTAAAACCTTAAAATAATTAATTTAATTGATGCATTTAAGCAGTATATTGCGTATACACTTTGTAATAGAAACCTGTACCTTTTAAAACCCTTTTCATTACACTTTCATCAAGGTGAAAAAGAAGAGTCCTAAAATATCATTAAAATATCAAAAAAGTAAATCAACACAAAGTTGAAAAATATGTCTATATTTACCACCACAAGTTCCGGATGCTCCTGCACCACCGTACATATTGCCACCACCTCCTCCACCACTGCCGCTGCCTCCGGATCCTGCTCCACTTCCACCAAACCCATCAGAAAAATTAGGCATTAGTTTTAGACGCTTTCGATGAACTTCTTCTTTGTCTAGTGAAGACAGATTATGCTTTAAGAAATACTGAAAATGTCAGAGTGAAAAAAAACCTGCTCAAAGCAATGCTTATGATCGCTGATGGTCTCTATGATAGGAAACAATAGGGGTTCTAAAGGCTTCAGTAATGTACAGCACCTACATGTGCTAGATACAGACAGACCATACCTAGGCTTTGGGTCACATGACAAAGCTCAGGAGCAGTATTCACGCAAGCAAAATACAGTTTTTCGTACTTACCATAAAATAATTTTCTTGAAGTACATTGAGGAACACAGGAAAGTATAAACACTAGTGTTAAATGCTACTGCATATAAAAAGTTTGGACACTGGCAAACAGGATTTTTTTTTTTAATGCCAGCTT
Source organism: Nanorana parkeri (assembly GCF_000935625.1). Classification (NCBI taxonomy): domain Eukaryota; kingdom Metazoa; phylum Chordata; class Amphibia; order Anura; family Dicroglossidae; genus Nanorana; species Nanorana parkeri. Next base: position 955,119 of record NW_017306640.1, on the reverse strand, counting down.
CTGTATAACCCTGCCCTAACCACCATGCTTCAGCTTTGTGAGCAAGCAGTACTAAGGGACAAGAAAACACAGAGGGACAGGACCTGTGTTACTCCAGGAAAAAGATTTTAAGTATCAAAATATTTTCTTTATCATCCATCAAGGGAGGTTTCCCAGCCTTAAAACAGATTCCAAAGGGATACATGGACAACAGGTAGACAAAGGAAGACCAGTCAGTCTAGAGATGACAAAAGGTCTGAGTCTTAAACTTCTGACCCAGGGCATCAGGGAAGAAAGGCTCCAAGAAATAGGGATGACTAAAGGTGCCCATACACTGCTCGATTCTCGTACGAGAATCGGGCGAAATCCCACGATCGTACGAGAATCGAGCAGTGTGAACTAAGACGTGCGACCGTTTCTACTGTACGGTCGCACGTCTTTTGTCGAGCCAACATGTTCGAAAACCCGCCGAGAATCGTACGATTCTCGGCGGGTTTCTAGCCTGCTCGCCCGATAGCTGCGGAACGGGCCGGTGTGCGCACGCGCACACTGCCCGTTCTGCATTGCCGTCATCGGAAGCCCGCCCCTCAGCGGGGCGGGCTTTCGATGATCGCAAGTACGATCTGCCCGTCCAAGGTGGGCAGATCGTACGGGCTTTCAAGAAGCATACGACCATCGCAAGACAAAAGTCTTGCGATGGTCGTAAGGTGTATGGGCACCTTAAGACAGCCATTCAATCACATATAAACTAAGCATAATTACTATATTCTAGGAGATTAAAGTCCCTTGGAAACAACCCAAAAGGAGCCACCTTAAGTCAGAGATACTACAATACAAAGGGGGAAATGTGTGCAAGAAGTACCCTCTACCATAATGGACAGGAGTGGGAAGACAACCACTCTATACTGATGCAGCAACACCAGAAACAGTAGGACAAGCAAACCTGTCAACAAGGACACCCTGCATAGATGTAGCAGTGCCGTCCGTCCGTTTTTTTACTACGGGCGGACGGCAAGAGGTTAAACCTGGCAGGGAAAAAAAACACTTTAGGTCCTGCAAAGCATACACCGCAGTGACACGAAGTGGGGAGGAACCTTAGCCAGAGAGCTAAGCACGATACCTAATTAAGGACAGGGGCAGGGAGGATATTTTGAGGAATTTCCCCTAAATGTTGAGAATCAGCCAAAGTTGGAGAGCCTGACTCCAAATAATTGGAACCCACAAGGACCTGCAGATGCATGCTATCTCTCACAGGAAGCATCCTCAGCAGGGTGAGTTGTCTGCTGACAATTCCAATAGTGAATAGCCCGTATAGCAGCCCTTCGGTTCTACTGAACCGAAGGGGTCCTGGGGCCGAAGCTAGCTGAAGCTACGGCTAGATCCTTCGGCAGCTTAGTGAATAGACCCCTGAATTTTTGCATGCAACTTGCAAACAGAAATTTGATTCTGTATGCAGGATGCCCCATTACCCTACAGTTCTTAATCACTGGAGCAATCGTTTTACAGAAATGCTACGGTTTCAGTGTTTGAATAGAAAAGACAGTTTGTCGCAACTTAACAGAGATAAACATCATTACATCATTTAATTGATTTTACAAGATTTGACTTTACAAGGTTCTGTTTGTTTGAAGAAACTTTTAAGTAACCGTTAAATAATCCTGTAAACAGGCTAAAAATATAGCAAGGAGAAAAACGGGCAATGATAACTTTATCGTGCTCGCTCAATGACTGAGTCACACTTTATATAGCTATAGGATCACATATGACATAAGAAAACTGATCGGTTAAACCCTTTGACGCCCTTTCTCCCACTGCATTTCCTTTATATGAGCATTTCAAGATAGCAAATGCCATCATTTTTAGCAATGAATTCTTGATGGTTGGTGTTTTCATATAGTTTCTTACCTTTTATTTCTGGATAATATAAAAATGGTTTGGGCTCACTGGTCTCAAGATCTGATTTTCTCCGAAGTTGAACAAACACAGAAACAGGTTTAGTAATATTGATATCCTTGTATTTAGGAGTTTTAAATACGATTGCAAACTAAAAAAAACAAAACAAATAGAACTTATTACTGTAAGGATCTAGCTTTTATGTGTCAACTTTCTTAAACTGAACCCGAAACAGATATAAAAACAGTTTCATCCCCTTATGTATTAATTTAAGATCGAGAGAGAGAGAGAGAGAGAGAGAGAGGAGTTGGTTAGAGGGGCAGAGAGAGAGAGAGGCAGAAAGAGAACCAGAGCAGAGCTCTAGTGCTTTGCCCAGTGGCTGTTAATTTTACATACTGTATAAGCATGCTCACAGGAGGGAAGAGAGATGACCTCATCATTGTGCTTCTGGTGCTTCATTGCCCAGTTATAGCCTGGGTCATAGACTAAGCTGAATTGCTTAACTGCAGTGTATTCTGCAGAAAGGATGCTGATCTGCCAATGCAGAATGGCAATGGTGGCTGGGTCACAAGCCTGGCAAAGGTATACATTTTTGTGGCCAATTAAAGAGTTAAGATATATGTATTTCAACTTTGCATTTAGCTTATTGCTTAGAGTTTGGGGAACCTGTTCAACTTACTAAAAAGCACTGCCAAGTTTTCACATATGGCACCTGTATACTGTAATAATATGAACATCAATGTTTCAACCACCCAAACAGGCTATATAAGTATGCATGTTCATTTCTTACAGTCCCCATGGTCTTATGGTGAGAGATTGTCATGGGATTTAGCACCTTAAAGAGGAACACCAGCTGTTAGGAATATGGGCTACATCCACACTGCAAGGCTTAACTGTTAATTTTTGCCTTGAGGTTGGAATATAGAAGATATACTCACCTGATCCTTGATTCTGCGCTCACCACTTTTCCCCTCCACTCTGGCTCTCAGTGCCCTCTTGTCTAATGCAGGTGAATGGATCGGAGCACTGGGGAAAAGAGGCGGCGGTGACTGGTCTAGCAGCCAGGCAGGATCGAGGATCGGGTATGTATATCTTTTTTATTTCCAGCCCCTAGACCAAAACGAGCATTTAACCCATGCAGTGAGAGCGTAGCCCTACTTAAAGCGTTCATTTTTTTTAATTCCCAGAGTTCAAATTTAACCTTCTTTCATGTAGTATTGTACTTATATTATATTATGGGTCATAACTCAGCTATTAAGTTTATTTCAAGTTTTGAAGAGACTAGAAAAGGTTAGTGTGTTTTGGTCTTTTGGTTTGGGAGCAAGGAAAAAGATGCATTTAAAATGCATACCAGCTTGACTACAACATAAATGGTATGGGCAAAACTAAGAGGTGCTACTTTTGTGCATCTAAGGTGCATCTAAGGTGCTATCTTTATACTACTAGACTTTCAAACTGTTTTTTGCTGGTACTACTATACCAATTTTGTCCATGGGGGATTCCATATTGTTAGGAGTATAGTATGTATACAGGCTGACAAAGCCTCGTTGTGACAACCAATAACAGCCTAAATAGATCCCATCAAACCTGTCTGCTCTATGGTACAGCACAGGCATCTTGTTCCTACTGTTTCTTGTAATAACAGAGTCAATCTCATACACATTTTTCCATCTTAGATGTGAGCTTTTATTTAAATGATAATTACCAGTTCTACCTTTAACACTAAAACACTACATACCTGCCTGTGAACATCTGTGGGTGAGAAGTCCCCATATCCTTCCCAAATATGGCCATTTTCATCTTCTTCATAAAAACGTATTTGAATGTCATCTACAATGGACAAACAAAATTAAAACATTTATTGAGTAAAAAGAGATAATAAACAGATACCGTATCTTGCTTACTACAGCTGCTGGTGCCAATTACATTTTCAGTCCTAAAGGAGATCTTTATTTGGAATCATATAGAGATCCATTTGGTTAGAGTATCTTTTGAATCAGATAAAATCCTTATCCCATTCTAAGCACTGATGAAGGGGGAGTGTTTTTGCCCCTGAAAAGCATTGCGGATGTTTTTAGTTTGATTGAATTGTGAAAAATTAAAAGTCATTTTTGGACGCTTTACCTTTTGGTTTGGCGTCCTTTATTTATGAACTCAAAAGTGCAAATGGTCCTTTCATTGGGATTGTGTCCACTACTGTGCCTTAATCGTATGTTAGGTTACTTACATATGTATATGCATTTATTTCATATATTTTGTAGGTTGGGGACAGTAAACACAAAGATCAAAAATATGAAAAAAAGTGCAATAACATAAGGACTCCATTATTATAAAAAATAACCAAGTTAAGGAATAAAAAGTAAATATATAAATCACAAAGCTACACATACCCTTTTGAACCTTGTCACATAGAAGATAAATCTCTTCAGCTCCTGTCACACAGCCAGAAGTCCTGTCCATTCTCACAATTTTCAAATTAGAAGCATTTGGAGCTTCTACCAAAAATAAGGACAAATAAAACAGGTTAAAAAAACCACAGACTCATTCAACTCATTCAAGGCCTATGTCATCAATAAAGTACTATATATATAGTATATCAATTGACGAAACCATTTTTGCTTTAATTGAAAATACATGATTAATGCTGGCAACATAAACAGCTCCTAAACTTTTTTTTTTAAATATAAATGTGTCATATAATGGCACTATTTCCTGTAAAATGTCAACTGTCCAAGTACCAGTTTGTTCCTAATATATTATATGTATACGATAAAATATTTGACTTCTAATGAGATGTGCATGTACTAATTAAAGACAAACTATGGATGCATACTAAAAATAAAAACTCACTAAAATAGATATGAATTATATTTATACACAAACATCAGTTTTGTCTACACAGTACTTTGTCTATGGGGAGACACAGTGGCTAGCACTTGTTCCTTACAGTACTGAGGGTCTCCAGTTCAAATCCTGGTCAGGACATTGTGTGCAAGGAGTTTGCATGTTCTCCCTGTGCTTGTGTGGGTTTCCTCCCACACTGCAAAAACATGCAGGTTAATTGGCTCCTGTCTAAAACACCCATGTATGTATGCATGTGAGATAAGGACCTTAGATTGAAGGCTCCTTGAGGGCAGGGACTGATGTGAATGTGCAACTACTGTATGTAAAATTGTGCTTTCCATATAAAATACCTGTAATAAATAAACGACAAAGTATGAACATATAAGCCATTATTTTATTTTTATATTTTGATTGCATACCTGACAGTCCATTGTTTTACATCCTTAGGCACAGAGTAAGATCAAGGTCTAGTGCATATGGCCAGGTCTGACTTTATAAGGATTTTAAAAGGCCCCAGACAATCTAGTGTGAGACACAGTAAAAAATTCTCCCATTCATTTAGGGTGGGCATCACACTGGTACAATAAAACGCATGTTTTATTGTGTGTTACCACAAGACACTGTAATACACAATCCACACTCCAGTGGCATTCAGTCTGAATGGGCTGCCTTACCGAAACGCATATTAATGTGTAAAAAAGCAAATGTTAACACTCATGTGGTAATGCACTGAACATATTTGAAGAAGGCCTGAACCACACTCCATATTACAGAATTGAGGACTAGCACATAAGCAAACTAGGGGCTCAATTGATATTGCTATCCGATATCCACTGGTAGATTTCTCTGCATAGCTGCCTACATTTTGCAGCCCCATCATCAAATGCAGACCACAGTGTGAAGCCTGCAGTAAATCATAGAGTTATCTCTGCTTAATGCAGCAATCCAGTCACATAACTTTGCCATGTCTTTCTTCCCATTTTTTTCTTTACTTTAAAATAACTCTGCTGGCTTAAGGGTCCTAAAGCCAGCGGAGCACTAAACACATCTGTAAATGTGCTTTATAAATGTGTTTTTTTAAAGCAGCAGTATTGTTGCAATAGGGCCATATCACTGCTTTCTAAATGGACCCCTAGATAAATGTACTCATGTATTAGCTACAGTGATAACATACAGTAGATTTAAACATACTTCTGTTGCATTTGCAATCAAGTTTAAGCAGGTGGGCAGCACAGTGGCTTAGTGGTTAGCACTTTTGCCTTGCAGCACTGGTGTCCCTGGTTTGAATCTTGGCTAGGACAGTATCTGCATCGAATTTGCATGTTCTCCCTGTGCTTGTGTGGGTTTCCTCCCACACTCCAAAGGCATGCTGGTAGATTGATCGGCTTCTGTCCAAAATGGCCCTAGGATATCGGTATGTGAGACAGGGCTTCTCGGCCTTTTGGCTAAGATGAAGTGTCGTATCTGTTCTTATCAGTTTTTGGTGGGGAAAAGAACCGTCCTTGCGGGGGATGGTTACTTAGTACTCGCTGAAGTAAAAGAGCGTGTGGGGCTGCTTCCTGTGAGAGGGGAACAGCTCAGTACATGGCTTTCTGACTGAACAGATGCGAAGCTTGGTCTGGCTGGAGGGTTGGGGGCGGCAGAAGCCCGTGGTGTTGTGCCCCCTGGGGGTGGCGTCCCAGGGGTGCTCAGAAAGTCACTTGGGTACGGGACCCCACAGGACTCACTGTAGCACTCGGTCACACACCATATTGCTTATTTCTGCACAACGCCTCTTGGACAGGCCTTATGGCTAGTCCGGGGCAATATTTTTGCACTCTGGCCCCTAAGGCCTGTCAGCGTGGGGCACTGGCACTTTAGATTTATTTATGCACTCTTGCACGTTTGGCACTTTTTTATTTTCAAATTTTGACCCACAGATGCGGAAGGTGCAGGTTTCTTCGGGGCCTATTCCTGATGCTGGGAGGAGATTCTGTGCCCTTATATAGGGTTCTCTGTCTCCTCCCACCCAAGAGGAGGGTCTCTCTTCGGGAGAGCCCCCCTGCCTAGTACTGTGAGGGACCTGTTTCGGCAGGTCCCCAAAAGGTTCGGGGTCCACCGGCCTTTGGGTTGGTGGACCAACAGTCTCAACCCCTGTCAGGAGCCTTGCGCCCCGGGGGGCGGGAAATTAGGTCTAGGCTGACAAAGCCTCGTTGTGACAACCAATAACAGCCTAAATAGATCCCATCAAACCTGTCTGCTCTATGGTACAGCACAGGCATCTTGTTCCTACTGTTTCTTGTAATAACAGAGTCAATCTCATACACATTTTTCCATCTTAGATGTGAGCTTTTATTTAAATGATAATTACCAGTTCTACCTTTAACACTAAAACACTACATACCTGCCTGTGAACATCTGTGGGTGAGAAGTCCCCATATCCTTCCCAAATATGGCCATTTTCATCTTCTTCATAAAAACGTATTTGAATGTCATCTACAATGGACAAACAAAATTAAAACATTTATTGAGTAAAAAGAGATAATAAACAGATACCGTATCTTGCTTACTACAGCTGCTGGTGCCAATTACATTTTCAGTCCTAAAGGAGATCTTTATTTGGAATCATATAGAGATCCATTTGGTTAGAGTATCTTTTGAATCAGATAAAATCCTTATCCCATTCTAAGCACTGATGAAGGGGGAGTGTTTTTGCCCCTGAAAAGCATTGCGGATGTTTTTAGTTTGATTGAATTGTGAAAAATTAAAAGTCATTTTTGGACGCTTTACCTTTTGGTTTGGCGTCCTTTATTTATGAACTCAAAAGTGCAAATGGTCCTTTCATTGGGATTGTGTCCACTACTGTGCCTTAATCGTATGTTAGGTTACTTACATATGTATATGCATTTATTTCATATATTTTGTAGGTTGGGGACAGTAAACACAAAGATCAAAAATATGAAAAAAAGTGCAATAACATAAGGACTCCATTATTATAAAAAATAACCAAGTTAAGGAATAAAAAGTAAATATATAAATCACAAAGCTACACATACCCTTTTGAACCTTGTCACATAGAAGATAAATCTCTTCAGCTCCTGTCACACAGCCAGAAGTCCTGTCCATTCTCACAATTTTCAAATTAGAAGCATTTGGAGCTTCTACCAAAAATAAGGACAAATAAAACAGGTTAAAAAAACCACAGACTCATTCAACTCATTCAAGGCCTATGTCATCAATAAAGTACTATATATATAGTATATCAATTGACGAAACCATTTTTGCTTTAATTGAAAATACATGATTAATGCTGGCAACATAAACAGCTCCTAAACTTTTTTTTTTAAATATAAATGTGTCATATAATGGCACTATTTCCTGTAAAATGTCAACTGTCCAAGTACCAGTTTGTTCCTAATATATTATATGTATACGATAAAATATTTGACTTCTAATGAGATGTGCATGTACTAATTAAAGACAAACTATGGATGCATACTAAAAATAAAAACTCACTAAAATAGATATGAATTATATTTATACACAAACATCAGTTTTGTCTACACAGTACTTTGTCTATGGGGAGACACAGTGGCTAGCACTTGTTCCTTACAGTACTGAGGGTCTCCAGTTCAAATCCTGGTCAGGACATTGTGTGCAAGGAGTTTGCATGTTCTCCCTGTGCTTGTGTGGGTTTCCTCCCACACTGCAAAAACATGCAGGTTAATTGGCTCCTGTCTAAAACACCCATGTATGTATGCATGTGAGATAAGGACCTTAGATTGAAGGCTCCTTGAGGGCAGGGACTGATGTGAATGTGCAACTACTGTATGTAAAATTGTGCTTTCCATATAAAATACCTGTAATAAATAAACGACAAAGTATGAACATATAAGCCATTATTTTATTTTTATATTTTGATTGCATACCTGACAGTCCATTGTTTTACATCCTTAGGCACAGAGTAAGATCAAGGTCTAGTGCATATGGCCAGGTCTGACTTTATAAGGATTTTAAAAGGCCCCAGACAATCTAGTGTGAGACACAGTAAAAAATTCTCCCATTCATTTAGGGTGGGCATCACACTGGTACAATAAAACGCATGTTTTATTGTGTGTTACCACAAGACACTGTAATACACAATCCACACTCCAGTGGCATTCAGTCTGAATGGGCTGCCTTACCGAAACGCATATTAATGTGTAAAAAAGCAAATGTTAACACTCATGTGGTAATGCACTGAACATATTTGAAGAAGGCCTGAACCACACTCCATATTACAGAATTGAGGACTAGCACATAAGCAAACTAGGGGCTCAATTGATATTGCTATCCGATATCCACTGGTAGATTTCTCTGCATAGCTGCCTACATTTTGCAGCCCCATCATCAAATGCAGACCACAGTGTGAAGCCTGCAGTAAATCATAGAGTTATCTCTGCTTAATGCAGCAATCCAGTCACATAACTTTGCCATGTCTTTCTTCCCATTTTTTTCTTTACTTTAAAATAACTCTGCTGGCTTAAGGGTCCTAAAGCCAGCGGAGCACTAAACACATCTGTAAATGTGCTTTATAAATGTGTTTTTTTAAAGCAGCAGTATTGTTGCAATAGGGCCATATCACTGCTTTCTAAATGGACCCCTAGATAAATGTACTCATGTATTAGCTACAGTGATAACATACAGTAGATTTAAACATACTTCTGTTGCATTTGCAATCAAGTTTAAGCAGGTGGGCAGCACAGTGGCTTAGTGGTTAGCACTTTTGCCTTGCAGCACTGGTGTCCCTGGTTTGAATCTTGGCTAGGACAGTATCTGCATCGAATTTGCATGTTCTCCCTGTGCTTGTGTGGGTTTCCTCCCACACTCCAAAGGCATGCTGGTAGATTGATCGGCTTCTGTCCAAAATGGCCCTAGGATATCGGTATGTGAGACAGGGCTTCTCGGCCTTTTGGCTAAGATGAAGTGTCGTATCTGTTCTTATCAGTTTTTGGTGGGGAAAAGAACCGTCCTTGCGGGGGATGGTTACTTAGTACTCGCTGAAGTAAAAGAGCGTGTGGGGCTGCTTCCTGTGAGAGGGGAACAGCTCAGTACATGGCTTTCTGACTGAACAGATGCGAAGCTTGGTCTGGCTGGAGGGTTGGGGGCGGCAGAAGCCCGTGGTGTTGTGCCCCCTGGGGGTGGCGTCCCAGGGGTGCTCAGAAAGTCACTTGGGTACGGGACCCCACAGGACTCACTGTAGCACTCGGTCACACACCATATTGCTTATTTCTGCACAACGCCTCTTGGACAGGCCTTATGGCTAGTCCGGGGCAATATTTTTGCACTCTGGCCCCTAAGGCCTGTCAGCGTGGGGCACTGGCACTTTAGATTTATTTATGCACTCTTGCACGTTTGGCACTTTTTTATTTTCAAATTTTGACCCACAGATGCGGAAGGTGCAGGTTTCTTCGGGGCCTATTCCTGATGCTGGGAGGAGATTCTGTGCCCTTATATAGGGTTCTCTGTCTCCTCCCACCCAAGAGGAGGGTCTCTCTTCGGGAGAGCCCCCCTGCCTAGTACTGTGAGGGACCTGTTTCGGCAGGTCCCCAAAAGGTTCGGGGTCCACCGGCCTTTGGGTTGGTGGACCAACAGTCTCAACCCCTGTCAGGAGCCTTGCGCCCCGGGGGGCGGGAAATTAGGTCCCTTCTTTTGAAGGACCTTGCACCCTTGTGCACGTTTTTGTGTGCTGTGATGTCACGGTTCACTTTTTTTTGTTCACAGGGGGAAGTTTGTTTTGATGCACGTCCACGGGCTTCAAAGGCTCTTAGATTGTAAGCTCCTTGAGAGCAGGCACTGATGTGAATGTACATTTTTAAAACGCTGCATAAATTGTCGGCACTATATAAATAAATATAATAAAATAAATAATACCAAATGTAAAGGATTGTAAAGATTACCTCTGCTGTAGGGCTATATTCACAGTTTTAAAAGTCAAACATTTTTTTTTTTTACACTGCAGTATGTGACATACTGTTTATACACTGCAGTATGTGGCATACTGCAGTGTAAAAAAGAATATCTAGCAAGGAAGGAGGTGACATGGAGCTGAGGAACTAGAGATAAAATTGATATGGGGGACTTATATCATGTCAATGTAGGTATGTCTAGCACAGCAAAATACGGGGGGGTCACATGGAACATTTGGTAGTTAGGGTCTAAAAGTTTGCTCTCAGAATGTACTATATTGTTATATTTAAAGAATAGCTTGCTTACTACTATCAAAGATGGGAACTGATACAACAGGTTCCAGTCGTCTGGTGAAGCTTCCGTTGCTATCAGGTAGGAAAGCAGTGAACATAAGTCGTACAACGCTCAGGTCTATGTCTTTCGATTGTTGATAAGCAGCTTGACGAATAATCTCTTTTTCTCTCTCTACAACACAAAATAACAAATGTTTTAGTAAATGTTCTATAAATGATATTTGTAAGTGTACAGTCTAAAATAGATTTGCGTATGCACACTTTGGATTAAATCAGTGGTTCTCAACCTGTGGGTCGGGACCCCTTCGGGGGTCGAATGACAATTTGCCAGGGGTCGCCGGGAGTCTCCCACTATTAGATAGCTATTAGATTATCATCATTATTATTAATAATAAAAGCTGACACCCTCGGCTTGTTATATGGTTTGCCATTTTAGCTGTTACAACAGTGGTTCTCAACCTGTGGGTCGCTGTGTGATTTCTGCTGTGCTAGGTGAGAGTCCTCCTCAGCCCTCTCCTAGCGCAGCAGTGTCAGTTCTCCCGCCACGCTGCCAGATGTCGCTGCAGCAGCCGCGACAACCCTAAATTTTACCGTTGGGGGTCACCACAACTTGGCAAATGTTACCAAGGGGTCCCGGCCCTAGAAAGGTTGAGAACCACTGGATTAAATGGAACCTGTAAGGATAGAAAACTGTAAGCTAACCCACTGCCTTGTTTGAAAAAGTCCATCCTAGTGCATCACTGACAAGAAGGAAGCATGCAGGACAAGAGTTCAGACTGACAAACTAGCAGGTCAGTGGCTGACTAGGTAGGAAAGGCAGGATCAACATGACAGCTACTAACCCAAAACAAAGGAAAGCAAGACAGCTCCAATATACTGTAAAGGCTCTTGCAAAAAATCTAATGTGAATGGAGAACACACAGGTATTTGGAGACTACTTACATATTCAGGACATAGGTATATGGAACCTTTCCTTTACTATTGTCACATAGTACTACTGTCTCTGACCAATCTCTAGCACACTATTGTGAGGCATTTTATTTACAGACAATTTGATAGCAGCAGATGCCAGGTATGATTTTTACTGCAGGTTGTGAAAGAATCCATATTCTTAGGCACAGCAATACTGAATTCTCCAATTGCTTATTTGGGGATCGAGAAGGGTTACCAGTTTATAATAAAGGAAAACATCAACAGAGCACCTGCTCACTGAAGTATTTACATTTTCCAAGAAACATTGCACTATGCTAGAACACAGTTTACCCAATTAATCTAATTTGAATTGTACCACTTGAAAAGAAGCGTTTTTCAGAGAGCTTCTAAGACAGCACCTGGCCCGGTCAGGGTGAGCAGTAACTTAGGGTTTGTAGGAATAGGAAGTAGTTTAACAATAAATAGTGATGTGTGGAGTAATTTCAGAAACGTTCACTTTGCTGCTGTTGGTGAAAGTTTGCAGAAGTGGAAACTTTCACTTTTGTTCTTCTTTAGCTGCTTAGGTATTTTTTTGTGTATTTAGGGTAGTTTCATTAATTTCATTTACTATTCTTTGTATTTGTGAAGCTATTTAAATCCAACAGCACTCATCAAAAAATTACCCTAATTGTGCCAAAGCATTTTTCCAAATAGCGACATTTTGTTGAAAACGCCAGATTTTCATTGAAATTTCACAAGAAATCACTCTCAATTTCCCTCATGTCTAGTCATAAGGTATAATGGAGGTTAGAAGGAGCCTGGTGTAGTAGAGGACTATACACGAGTGTCCTAACATGGTAGACCAACTTTCCTGAGTTTTTCTATTTATATGGATAGTAGTAGCTGTGAGATAAAGTACAGGCATATATCAGAAAATTTCAAAACCTGCATCAAACTAATTTGGAAACAAGTTATTTAAAAAGTGACACATCATTTTTCAGTTAGTATGATCCATACATTTAGGCACTTTGACGCATGTGTACTTGTATTGTAGTGAGCATGTAAACCCATGGTACAATGGCTTTGTATGCACTATACGGTAAATGCTTATCAATTTGAAATGGTATGTCAAAGTGCATACATGGCTAAAAGAAATGCATCTGACTCTAGGAGGCCTGTTGTGCTCTGGAACAAAATGAGTCAGGCCATTGGATATGCAGATGAGAGCCCACTGAACATAAATGGGAAGATTTACAATGAGTTAAAGTGCCCAAAAACACATAAAAAATGTGTGCACAAGTGTGTGTGTTTCAAAGGCTTCATAAATACCCCCAATGGAAGGTAAACTGATTGATGTCATATCAGTAGGCAAAATATTTTGACAGCGAACATGGAGGAGGCAGGGAACTAGCCAAACAGAATAAAAAAGCCAGGATAGACACACTTAAGAGGCAGCTAAAATGTTAGCAAACAAGCACCACTTAAGGACATTTTTGCATCTTAATATTGAAAACAACTAATTTACTTCAACATTACCAAGCAAAAGAAAAAGGGAAATCATGATGAACATTAAAAATATAACCCACCAGTCAGTAATCTATCCCCTGAATATTGGTAGTTTAACTCAGGATGAACCAAAAGGCCAGCGTTGTATCCTTTCTTAAAAGCGTCAGTCATACGCCCTTCCAGTATCTCAATCACTTTCTTCTTTGTGACATGAAGAATTCCTAGATTGGGGAACCTGCAAGTTAATCAGGACATTAAAAATAATTACCGCGTATCATATTTTGAAGTGTGCTACAGTTTGAAACTGAATGATGATGGTTCACTATCTGAGCAGTTTTTCTTTCTCATCCATTGTGGGACACAAGAAGTCTTTAACCGTCATGTTATACTGCCGCCTACAAAAGGACTGGACACTGGCAAAAAACAACAACTGTATTCTAGCCCAGGATAACCCTTCCCATTACCAGCATACTTCAGTTTTTTGTTAGTGTCCTTGGAAGATAGACATAATTTCTGCAGCTCTGGAGTGTTAAAGACAAAGACCCCTTTCATGTGGGCTGATGAAGAGAGGATTTGTCAACAGATCCTCTCCTGATCACAGCAGTACGGATCAGATGTTACCACTGTGACATCTGTTGTACATACAGTTTTTTTCTCCATCTTGCAATGGAGGAAAAAACTGAAAGTGCCGGACCACGTGTGTGTCTATGGGGAATCTGATGTAAAAGTACATGTGTTCATTAACACCAGATTACTCCCTGTCCGGCACGATCCAGTCCGTCGAAACGGATCAATGATCCCTCTGTTTTAAAAGACCTAGCCGGAGCTGGGGCTAACACGGCTGCCCATAGATTTGCATAGAGCGTCCCATGGGGTCTGGCAGAAAAACGGACCGCTCAAGTGAAAGGGGCCTAATTCTTTTTTTTTGCTAGCACCTTTTTTCCTTCTTCAATTTTTTCCCTCCATCCAGTGCTACCCTACATTGCTGGTAGAGCTTTGTCTTTTTAAATGCAACTTTCTGGTGTGGTCTTCCTCAGCCTAGCCTTTGGAGTACCGCATCCCAACCCAGTTGTACTGGATGTTGAGGGGAAAGCCAGAAAGTGACCTTTTATTGTGGAAAGGGTTAACGCTGTGTGGGGCACTGTTGTCATCTTCTGGGTAGAGTATCACCTGCTCTCTATCCTACCATACAGCATTGAGGAAGCATCTCCTTGCTGCTGCTCCTCCTTGCAAAGAACCACATGGAATTTCAATCTTCGGCCCGTTCTTGCTACCTGCCTACAGTGACTTTCTTTACCTCTGGCTAGCTGACCCTCAATTGCTACCAATTGTCTGAGTTTTGTGAGTACCTGTGGGGACTTGCTTCTTACCCTGAGCCTTTTTATGTTGCCTTACCACCACACAGCTGCAACATGTCTAATTTTAGATATGGGGGATAGTCCTGCTATACCAGGTGCCTCCAGCTCACATTCTCCTAACGGCTCTGGGGTTGACTGCAGCGCACCTATAGATGGGACCAATGTGTCAGAACATTTTATATTATATTATATATAAAGTAATGTAGCTAACTTAGTAAGGTTGACCCTAGGAATTTTGTGGTGAACTTCCTTGCAAGAAAAGAAGACAGTTTGCCAGTTTTAATATCTATTAGAAGTCTCACTTAATGAACACTACATATTTACTGACAATATGGGGTAGAAGAGTGAAAAACATTTCCTACTATTAATGCAAAAAAACTCAAATCTTGACATAGGATTATCTAAAGGATGGGTGTATTTGGACAGTTGTCTCAGGGACAATGAACAAGCTAGTCTTCTCGCATTATAACCCATTAACATAATAGACAGTATGGATGATGTATTAACTATCATCACCATGAGTCCTTAAATGTAAGATGACAGGATGCATGATCACTAATAGCAAAATAGCAAATTTGTGTCTACCTGTGCATGGTACGTAGGGATATACACTGAGTGGCCAGATTATTATGACCACCCCATCAGTACTTCGTTGGGCCACGAGATGACTCCGTTGGGCCGCCTCGTGACTCCACGAGATGTTGAAAGGTGATGCGAGGAATCTGACACTGCACTGTTGCCCTCCTGTTGTCTTGTACCAGTCTTGCCACTCTCCGTTCTGCCCTAACATTGACTAGTCGCTGACGGCCACAATTCGCACATCCAGACCCAGATTTTCGGCTCACAGTCCAGTCTTTAAACACTTTAACAACAGCTGCTCTTGAACATTTAACGAATTCTGCTGTTTTGCTGATACTCGCTCCATGGCTCCGAGCGTCAACAATCATCCCACGTTCAAAGGCTGTTAAATCGCGTTGTTTAGCCATATCTTCAGAAAAAAATCACTTCTACTGTCGTGGTAAACAACCTGCTTCCCTATTTATAATGGTCTGGCCCTCTAGCAACTTCAGTGCGAAATTATAGCTAATCATAGCTAATTTGACTACAAACATCAGGTGGTCATAATAAGCTGGCCACTCAGTGTATATTATTTTTGATTTATAGAATATTTGTTATGCAGAATGTATGTAGGCTGCCACTACTCACATCTTCTGAGAATGTTGGTTTCCTGGATTTCATGCTTATGTTCAGGCTTTAGTACTGACCCAGAACAAGTATACCAAATTCAGACTTTTCTCCCTCCCTCCCAATTTTTATTTCATTTTGCTTGTTTAGGTCTGTGATTTAGAAATTTTGAAGGCAGACACAAGTGAACTAGTGTTTTTAGAAGGGGATTGCCAGCACCTATATTTCTCTCATGCTGAGTATACCTTAAAGTAGACCGTCACAGCAAAAAATTACTTTGTTGCATTGCAACCTTCCCCCTCTGCATACTTGAAAAGCCCCTCGCCTAGGCAAGAATGACATCAGCCCTGCTTCAGTAGCTTCCTGGGATAGTGTATGAATTCCAAGCCTGGATTTTCTAGCTTTATGGTAATTTTCCAGAGTAAACTCTGGACAGTGCTATTCATCAGGCATGGTGTCAGATTCCTCGCATCACCTTTCAACATCTCGTGGAGTCAATGCCAACAAGAAGAATGGCCGCAGTATTGAAGGCAAAAGGTCACCCAACGAAATACTGATGGGGTGGTCATAATAATCTGGCCACTCAATGTATTGTATACTGTATACCACATTGACTATCTTCTGTTCAGTGTCCCCAGATAAATAACATTAATCTAAGGTTTTGCTAAGTGTCTGGTATTAGCTTTGAACACTATTATTGGTTATCACATGGTAGAAGTAGTGTTTATTGGTTAAAGGGCACTTGCAGTCATGTGAAAAATTAAGTATGCCCCATATAATTATTTGACTTTTTCAACAAATTCGAGTACGCAAACGTTAGATCTTTATTCAGACAGTGCCTAGAGATAAAGATGATAAATTTCAATAAAAACACAAGAAAATAATTGCCTTTTCAATCCTTTATTTAACAAAATTATCAATATATGTAATGGTGTACTGTGGAAAAATTAAGTACAGCCTTGGCATCAAGAGTTGGTATTGCTCCCTGTAGCAGAAATTACTTCTTGAAGCAATTTTGTATAACTGCCCACCAATCTCTGACAACGACAAGATTTCCTTCTGTTGTAAGATGTTTGTGGGTTTACTTGCATAACCTTCCCGTTTCAAAATCATCCTACAAAATCTACCAGGAAGCATATCAGGGCTTTGAACACGTTAGTTCACAACCCTCTATTTCTTCTTTTTGAGCCATTCCTTGGTCAATTTGCTAGAGTTCTTTAGATCATTATCATGTTGAAAGACTCATTTTTGGTTTAACTTCAGCTTTTGGACAGATGACCTCACATTCTCATCAAGCAAACTTTGATATGATGCAGAATGTATAACTTATTTGATGACTGCGAGCTGCACAGGCCAAGCAGCAAAGCGACCTCAAACCACAACTTTTTTCCACCACCATATGCCACAGTTGTTACAAGGTTCTTCTCCTGAAAATCTGTCTTTTTTCGGCAAACATGTCTACTGTTATTGTGACCAAACAACCCTATATTTGATTGGTCAGTCTTTGGCATGTTGTTCCTGAAGCCCTGGCCTTTGCCTCTTTGTTCAATGGCAAACTGTAGTTTTGCTCTAATGTTTTTTTTGGACAGCAGTGGCTTTTTCTTAATACACCTCTCATGCAGGTTGAATTGGTGCAATCTCTTTCTGATTGTAGATGCATGCACTTTGACCCTAACTGTTTCAAGAGTTACCTGAACGCCATGAAATTTTGGGGTCCTTGGACACTTCTTTTAGCATCAGTCAGCTCTTGGGTTGCTGGGCTGGCCAGACCTGGACAAATAAGTAGCTGTTTGAAATATACGCCACTTTTTTTTAATTTTCCAAACAGTGAAATCATTGTTTTAAAATAATTTGCAGATCTTTTTAAATTCCATAGAATCCACAATTCTATGGAAAGCTCTTATGATCTTGGCATGGTGACATCACACATGTCAATGGCAAAGAGAACAGCAGAACCTATGTATTTTATGTTTAAATAAGACAGGTTTCACTTGCATACTCCCTATGGAGGTTCTAATCAATCGCACCTAATCTAGAACACCATGATTTTAATTTTATGGATTTGAAGTAATGGTAAACGTAGGGGTATAGTACTTTTTCCATATGCCATATGACAAATCTGCAAATTTGTTAATTAATTTTTGTCCAAAAAGTCCTTTTATTTCTGCATCATGTCCAACAAATAACACCGTGCAGGGTCCCTTCTTCGGGCATAGTGTGACCACATCATTTTTGGAAGAAGATCCCTAGTGTGCTGGTGAAACACTTACTATACTCATATTTATGAAACGCCAATCCGGATCACTACAGCACCCATTCTACCAAGAGGAGTACCGGTCAGCAGAGCGGTGGGATATCCATTCTACTTGATATGTTTAAGTATATCACTTTTATCTGTAGGCACAATTTGAATCAAAATTTGTTTGCCTGTGTAAATTAGTTGAATAACGTTGAATAAGTCAATAACTTTAATGAGTGTACTTACTTTTTCACATGACTGTGGATCTTAAGTAAAATATACATAATAAGCTAAAAACAAGCATAGTGAAATAGGTTGTTGCTGGAAATCTGTTGGTTCACTGCGAATTGGACACACATACACATATTCATATTTAAATTATATTTACTTCCTGCCCTAAAAGTTTCTGTATGACAAATATGTCTCATGTACTGAAAGTATGGTTTCACACAAAGGACCTCAAAGACAAAAACTGGAAAAAAAAGTAAAAACAGATTTTACTTTTCACTCTGTAACCCATCAAAAAATGAGAGCTAAAGTCTGATTAGTTAGAAGAGGCAACAGCTCCACTATCCTTGCCAGCAGTTTTTACCAGAGCTGCAGCTTCTTGCTTCTTGGATGGTGGTTTACATTAAAGTGATCGGGCGTCTCTAGACGCTTGCATTAGCTGTGGTTTTACCCCCGCAGCCGCCGCTGTCACTGCCGTTGCCGGTCCCGAGATCCACTGTGCCTGCTGCGGGCGGGACCGGCACGGCTGCTCTGTGACAGGAGATCAAAGGGATATCAGTAGACAATCTTTCTCTGATCTCCTCTCCGGTCCCCAATGCAGGACGTGATGTATATTACATCACTTCTGCATTCAGCTGTCATTCCATGCTACAGAAGCTGGTGAAGCAGATCTCTGCTTCATCAGCTTCTCTGGGGGACCCCTGATGTCTCCATAAAGAGGACCTGTTATGTCAATTGGCTATCACATAGGGAACTTCTTAGCCCCCTATGTGATAGCAATAAAGTTAAGTGAGAAAAAAAAAGTAATAAAAAAATTAAAGAAGCATAGAAAAATAAAATAAAACCACAAACATTTTTTTAAGTCACCCACCCTCCACATACACATGGAAACATGCGTGGGGTGCGCCTACGTGCGAGAACGACAATTGCGCCTATTGTGCCGCACATGTTACATATCACCGCGAACGTCAGAATGTGAGCAATAATTTTAGGGCCATTAATCACTGATAACACTAAACTGATGTGCTGTAAAAGCGTTTAAAGCGTCGCCTATGGCCAATTTTCGGTGTAGTTGTTTTTTTGTGATTTTGCGGGCACGCGCAATTTTAAGGTTTGACATGTTTGGTGTCTATTTACCTGATGTGGCCCCATCTTTTATATTTTACCAAAAATATAGGTAATAATAAATGTTTTTTAACATAACGTAGGGAAAACAAATTTACGGTACTTTTTTCATTATATAGTGAAAAATAAAAACCCCAGTGGTGAATATATACTACCAAAAGAAAGCTCTATCTGTCCCTAAAAAATGTTAACATAAATTGCAAGGCTATAGTCCAGTCGTGCTGGTGACATTTTTGACTAACTGGTGAGACACCCTAAAATTTTTCAAGCCCTGTATATATATATATATATATATATATACACACATACAGTATATTGTACAGGATGCCAGAAATGGGTCCTGGATGGACGGTATATCCCTCCCTTGTGAAGGTGGTGGTCCTGTTAAGGTCACCTTGTATTCAGGGTTCTCAACAAGGAGGGTGAGGGGTTCCGGGTCAAACTTGTAAGGGAAACTGCTAGGCAGTCTTCCCAGAATTGTTAATTATACATGGGCCCCGGAATCCGGAGGCTCAGAGAGATTTGTGGGTGGGGCAGTGCCTCCATCCCTGACTACAGCCAGTTCTGGTAATGAAAGGGTTAACCCACCAGTCAGAGGGTGTCTTAAAAAGGAACAGGAAGCCAGTCAGTGGTGTCTGTAAGGAGTGTTAGGAGCAGGACACATGGTTGTGTGTGTGTTAAGCTGTGGAATACAGCTACCGAGACACTGCTGGGGCACCTGTGTCCATACTGGAGCCCTCTGTGAGCAGGCTGGGACTCTAACCCTGAAGTGTGACTTGGTATACAGGCGCTGAGCCGAATCTTTGTGTTTGCTGACGATAAGCCCTGTTGATTTTGTCATTCTACTGAATATAATACCCCACAGGCCTGAGTGGGGCCTCATGTTTAGGTTTCGCCTAAGGCCTCGCAAACTCTAGAGCCGCCTCTGATCGCTAGGACACTGAGATTGTTAGCAGTTTGTGAGTACCAACCTGCTGAGTACGGTATATCTCCTCTCCTGCACATGCTGGTGACCATCATACCCTCCACCTAAGCACTTCTTCGGCATTGTTTGTAATTTCTCCAGCCTTTTGCTAGTATCATGAAAATTCAAAGGGTAGTGAATTTTGCTACAACAAGAACTAGTACAGAATGATACTGATCAGTCCAAGTAACTGACTCCAGCCCACAAGTGTCCTGCCAATGCAGCACTGCTGCCAAATAACATTGCAAGACTGCAAGTCCAGAATGCTTCAGATATAATATGTAGTAATAAGTAGATTATCACTGCTTTATTAGTATAAGTACTACATGTATGCCTGGCTTATTTTATATGTTAAAACAATGACAACAGCAAAATACCTAAGGTTAAAAAAAAAAAGAATGCGTTGACGCTTGAAATAATTATTATTTTCAGCCCATGTCAGCTTTATACTGCGATATACAAACGCCTTTCTAGCATCACAGGAAGGTTTGGTGTGTGAGTATTGCTAAAACGAGTCATCTAGTGTGGGAAGTGCCATTTTAGTGTACATAAACCTCAAAATAATGTCATGCAAGTGTGAAACATGCTGTGGTTTGGAATATTTGAACAGCTCATGTACTGAAGCTTACTAGTTACTTCCTGCTCACGTTTATTTAACCCTATAACCACTTTAACCATGAGAGGACACAAGTAAGAAAATTGTATTACCTAAACCTACTCAAACAAATTCTTACCCAACTACCATGTCTTTAGGACCCACGCTCATGGAACAAACTCCATCTTCACAATGCCTCCCCACCAGACTGTGGGCATGTAACCGGACATCCTTGCCATTAGTTACCAGCTGGACAATGAGTTTAGCATGACCAATGTAATTGTGAATCTGTTGAGAGAACAAGAACATGTTTACCATAAGAGGGAAAAAAGTGCTACCTATTAGCATACTATAACAAAGATATCAAAGCATTCTGTCAGCTGAGTTCCAGGCAAACAGCTATCACACAATTTCAATACATATATGGGAGCTGTTTTACATGCCTATGAATTTGTATTTCTGTCTATCTAGTCTGAAGATATACACAGCCCTGCCAGACAGCCCAGGTTCGTTACTTTACTTGAGCCTGCTGCAGTTATAAGGGACCTAAATTCAGAAAGTGAAGATTTGTTGTGTAAAGGGCAACATCTAGTAATGTTAACTGTGCCTTACCGGTAGTAGTACCCTGAACAATTTACCTTTTTATGACTCCCTCATGAAAAATAGCAGTGCACTTCCTGTTCCTAGGTAGTCTTGTGGCTTATACAGGTAGAACTGTTCCTCTGACTGCTAGTCTCATGAAATGTGAAATAAGATTTTTTGACATGACTACTGTTCTCCTCGCTGGAAAGAAAGCTGAACCAGAGGACCGGAAAACAACCATCTCCCTGCTTCTGCTTCATTCATTCTGTAGTTCTGTGCTTCCTACTGAACCACATTTGCAGCTGCTTGATTATTCCTCCATCTGTCATCAGACCACCAGTTTTCTTCTGACATGATGAAACAAAGTCCTTCCCTTAACCAAGATGATTGCCTCCCCACAGACAAGGTGCAGAACAAGGCATGCCATGTAAGTAACTAGATTAGCTGCAGGGAGCCTTTATGCGATACTGGTGAACAGCAGTATATTGATGAGCTCATCCCTTCAGGTCAATCTGCTCTCTCCTCCTGTTCCTTCTTAACCAATGTGAACACAACATACCTAATTATTTTCTGGTGCTGCCCTTCCTCTTTTACTCAGTACAGAAGTGCAGAGGACTATAAGAACCTGATAGCAAGATAAATTCTGGTACTGTACACAGGCAGCATTTAAAAAAGTAATGATTGTTTAATAAATACATAACTGTTTTAACTGATGTTTTTTTCTGCCTAGAGATTAGACTTAACCTTTTATTATTATCAGATACCAAAGCAAACCAACAACAGAAGTTAAAACAGTACATAAATGCTCTATGTGACAAACATTCGTAACCAGGAGGTAGCACCTGCATACTAATTGAATGGAATGGAAACATCTGGTTTCTTGCTGACATTTATTCATCTGGTTTCAGATATTTGTCAACCAAAGCCTTTTATATACTGTTACATATACATACACTATTATTACATATTATACGTAATATACCACAATAATTTACAATGATATGTCACGCTGATAACTTTTTTTTTTAGTCTGAATACACATCATCTCCTCATTTCCCATGTACAGATGTGAGATGATTGTGAAGGTCTTCCAGACACAGAAGAAAGAACAACTAAACCCTAACTGCATGTAAAAGTAGACAATTATGTTTAAATGTATATATAAACAATTGTGTTTTTTTCTAAAAAGATTGAAACAACTTTTCCCATTACATTAACATACATAATATGATTGGGTTAAACAATTTTAAAGCAGAGACTGCGGAGTCTGTCTCTGTTTAATAGAATGGAGAAAAAATATATTCCAGTCTATTGATGTCTGTCTGTAAACCCATGCTTAGATGCTGATACTGATTGTTTTGTTGTAAATGTAAGGTTGTGACATTATTCAATATCTTATTCTACATAATACAAAATCATAAACATGCATTAGGTAACAGCGGGCAGAAAAGTGCGGAGATTGCAGTAGTTGCTGGTGAGCTGCTACCAATTATAGTGGTGAGTGCTGGGCTATGGAACAGGAGGAGCCACTGTCAAAGATTTTTACTGCCTCAGTAGGCTCCCAGCTTGCCTACTTTACAAGCAGAACTGCCTG
This sequence comes from Nanorana parkeri, assembly GCF_000935625.1. Lineage (NCBI taxonomy): Eukaryota > Metazoa > Chordata > Amphibia > Anura > Dicroglossidae > Nanorana > Nanorana parkeri. The sequence continues at coordinate 931,894 of NW_017306640.1, read as the reverse complement.
ACAGGGTGGGTAAGAGTGTTTGATTGACATTGCCTCCCTCTGTTAATTCCCAGCAGGGCAGAGAACCTGCCATCTGCACCGGAGCATTAGGGCAAGCAGTGGCAGGGCAGATATCCTGCCATTTAGAGAGCCAATTAAATGATAGACACAGATCATACACACAAACAGTGGCATGTACAACACCCCACAGATTAAAACCATTTAAAACCATACAAAACCAACAAAAAAAGGTACACCACAGGTTATATTTTGGAAAATAGTTTTTTGCCACTTATTCTAATTTCCCTTTCTTGGCATCTCCCCATGTCAACCTACTATGGGTCAGCTTCACTTCCTGACCCCACAGGACAACTCTTATCTAGCCAATAAAACTAACCCATTTAATATCACTCACAACAACAGAAAGGGGGGTTGCATAATTGAGATGAAGCGATGCCAGGAATGGAAAATTACAGTAAGTATCAGAACCAAGTTTCCAGATTCCTGGCACTCCTCATGTCAGCCTAATACTGGATGTGAACAGTATAAAAGGAACAGGGGTGGGAAAAACAACCTTTCAATCAAACAAACACGATGCAAAAAAATACATATTTATTGGGAGGTGCTGCTGAACCTTTCTTGGAACCCAGGGAGAAGACGTAAATATTGTCAACCTTCCAAAATGATAAGTCCCCTGTAAGAAGATGGAAAGTGCCTGGTACAAATTTAAAGTGCTACAGTCATGTAGAATTTGTTGAATCTACTGCCCAAAAGGCTGGTAAAAGTAGATTTCCAATTGTAATGGAATGGAGTTGAAATCTTTGACAGAAAACTTGGAGCTGAATGTGGTACACCCTGTCTGCATACACTATACAAAAAGCCTCTTCACAAGAGAAGGCAGGAAGCTCTGATACCCATCTTGCTGAGGTGATGGCTGTTAGAAAACAATGTTGGTAGCATTAGGGGCCACAACCAGCAAGATTCTAGAGAGAAAAACAGAGCTCTTAAGACTAGGGATCCTACTTGGGAATTAGTGTCTTCAATCGTTGTTTCAACTTTAACATTGCCTTAAGAAATTGTTGCAGAAGATGGTAGTCTGTCCATTTAGATTCCATGGATGCTAATAAGGCTGACACATAGATTCTCAAAGTGTTATAGCTGAAGCCTTAATCAAACTCTGCCTGTGGAGAGACTGGAAGAGTAAAAGTATCAATACATCAGTCCCTATATAGTTTTATCATCCATCAGGGAACTCAAATAGAGCCCTGGATGACTCCGACCTGGATGAGAAAACTATATCCATAAAATGTGTTGTCATTCACCAAATAAATATATACAAAATAAAATATATGAATAAATATGTACACATACAAAACACAAAACTATGAAATTTATTAACACCAACACCACCCCACTCAATAAACAAACTGTAAACAAAAAATATATGCCAAAAAACTCAAAAACAAAAAAATAAATAAATGAAAAAGCCAAAAATACTAAGCCTGCAAAAAAAGAGAAAGGTGGTGTGTCCCAGATCAGTGCAAAAACAAAGTATACCAAGGGGACTGGTGACACTGGTATACCTCTACATGTATTGTGGCTCCAGCTGCTTCATCAGGAGCAAAATGCAAATGAGGTAACATTGTGGGACTTTTACATATGGGGCAATAATAGATGCATGTGGAGATGGTTCCCTCCAAAAATAAGTAAATCAGATGTAATGTAATCACTGTGGGACCAGGAAATGATGTCATCATTACGGGATCTGGAAGTGACATTAACAACACAGGACCCAAAGTAGTGGATGTGCGAATTGTCCCATCTGACTGCAGCAGTGGTCAATTTTTCTTCCATATTTTCTAGACCTGGTATAAAGACCTGGTCATTAGTCTTTATAACGTGATTAAACGTGTGACCTGTATTTTAGGTCTGTGTTTGGATTTTTTTTGTTGTGTGTGTCCCAGTTCAGGGCATTCACCTTCTCTATTTGTCCGGGTGGCCATTGTCATCTGGATGAAAAATAAGGGAAAACCTGACATTTTGAGTTCCCCCAAAAACAGGAATAAAGAGGAAATCAAAAATAAGTTTTCTGGTGAAAAACAAAACAAAAACAGAATAAAAACTAGCTCGGGGTTTTACCAATTGTCTACTCTAACCAAAATGAAAAAAAAACATGTATTTAGGTACATTTTGAGGTCATATTTAGATCAGCTTGTGCATTAATTCCTTTGTTGTTAATGTCAACATTGGCTTGGCAAATTGATTAAATGCATGGTTATCACACAGTGAATGAAGCTTACAGCTAAAGCCCCTGTACAAAGTTCAGGTTTATTTAAACAAATTATCATGAACGAGTCCTGAGTAATTGGTGCCACACCCCCTGATAAGTCAGCAAGAAAACAAATGGGTAAGTGGGGCTTTTAAGGCACCAGGTGACAGATTACAGCATGCTTAATAACAAAAAATCTTTATTACATACAAAAGTGTAAAAACCATAAAAATGATGTGTGCATGCTAACATCATCCTAGTAACAAAATACCTCCAAATTAACCACTCCGACCTATCATGATTGAAGCATATTATTTCATAGAGGACATATTTAAACAATTCATAAGAAATATGTATATATAAATAAATCATACATGAAGACAGCCACTTCAGAAGATGGTAAAAATGTAGTGGCTATTGTCAGTACCACCGACAACTACTCCAATATAACATGATAGAGGCATAATGAATCACAGATTACATGGTAAATATAATAAATAAGGAATGTTCTCAAAATAATTTATGTCAAATCAGCCTCTTCTGAAGACGGTAAAGGAGCAGTTGGTATTCTCAACGCATTTCACGCTCACAGCGCTTCCTCAGGAGATGGAGGTAATCGAACAGGAAGGTAACTCGTGTGTTTCCAACCGGATCAACCAGGATGAGACCCAGAGCACCAGGAGTATCAGATATGGACCAAACCCCAAGATGGTAGGAGTGGGAGTGGTAATAGGATACAAGTCCTTGTACGGTCAGAAAAAGATATCCCTATTGGATACTGCTAGTAACTCCTATAATGGAGGTATCTCCAGGGCCAATTGTCTGTAATCTGTACTCACTCCCAGGGTCACCAGTGTCCACGAGGCTGCATTGCAGCAACACACTTTTTTTTCCTACAGGTTTATTTAAAACCAAATACCCTGATAATCCATATTTCACCTGCTTGTGATAATCCAGGTTGATTGATGACTCTGTACAATGCAAATTCTTTTGCGTGCCTTATACCATACTATTAAAATAAAAATAAATGCTATTTTCAGAATAGCACACCCCTCCACATAACAAAGGGACACAGAATCGAAACAGCACAAGCCATGTAAACAAAAAATTCCAGTGTAACATTTGAGCAACCTGAAGGTAGCCTGTAAATAACTATATGCATTTGGAAGGCAGCCAACAAGCTTTTGCTTCCTTGTAATGGAAAGTACACTAACTGATGTTATTTCCCAATTCAAAGTGGAACTATTTCAAAATTTCAGCCTAAAAAAGAATACAGTATACCAACAAGAAATCAGACTTTACACACTCACATGTTAAAGATTATATCAGCAGCTGTATTAAGTAATAAAGACCTATGACATGTAAAAGAAAAGAAAAGTAAAGAAAAGAAAAAGATAAACATCAATGTTTTATCACATTCGTGTCATCATCATCACAAGATTATGTTATTTAGTACACTGTGCAAGGGTTCAATTTACACAATCATTTTAACACAATAAACGCTCTTTCTTTCATTTTGAATAAAAGAAAGAGTGATGTAGTCTGATAAGTTAGGTACCACATCCATAACTATAACCAGTCAGAAGCCAACAATGAAAGAGTGGGCTTTTTAGGTACTGATGAAGGATTGTGGTGGTGGAGGAGGGGTTTCTTGTTACCCTCTTAACCTTTGCCATTAGAAAATCAGCTTGGTTGAGGAAGTATTGGGAAAGTTATAAAGTACTGAGATTTAAAGTGTATTTCCACTTTCGCAGCCAAATTGGGATAACACCTATTTTAAATTTGTTACCATGTTCCCATTCACATAACATAAGCTAAAAAAAAAAATTCTTCCTGCAGTTTAAATAGTTTTTACATGGGTTTTAAGAATTAACATTTCTTCTAGCTTCTATTTCTTTGAAATGTTAGGAGGGGCTTTGAGGAGTCTAAGATAGCTTGCCCATTGTATGTTAATGATGCTTATCATATATAGACAATCCTCAAATTTCAGTCCCAAGTCTTTCTATAAGGACCGACCAATGTGAAAGGGCTACTAAGAAACCTGGAGTGAGTCATCTTGCCGGATTTAACAAAACATCTAAAAGGTTAGAATTTATTTTTTAAAGTTATTTTTCAGTATGATGTGTGAGTAGAAACACATAACATAAATATAGGGGGATTGTACACAAATTTTATTGCAAAAGCGTAAATACACTTTAAGGATGGCTCCTTGGATGGGTGTTAGTCCTCCTTCCTTTTATGTGTGCCTGAGATAAGGCTGTGGATCTATAGGGAGGATAACAAGACCCAATTCCAGAATAAGAGATCTGCTTATTTTCTTTTTATTGAAAAACAATCACTTGAAGCTGAAAAGATTAGAGATGTCCACCATATATCCATATGAAAGGGAAAGCCTTCAGATGGATCTATGAGAATATGGATTCCAAATTATCAAATGGTATGTACAATTAGCTGTTTCACCATTTAGCCACAATGGCCCCTCATACAATGGCATTTTAAATGAGCCCATGATAGGATCTGGGTGTTGGGTGTTTGTCCTTAATGTGTCCCTGCACACGCCCTGGAGATATTTTTTAACGGTAATGCTTCAGCTAATTGCACACACTTAACAACCAGTGCATAATAGCTCCACATATAATCCTGAAGAAGCAGAAGTTCATAAACAAGAAATGCGTAGAGGAAGATCTGCTGTCTTCCGCCTGTTGGGGATGGGGATGGGAGATGGGGATAATAATAACTAGTTTTGGGGTGCCTGGGCTGTACAAGAAATTGGATATAAATTGAAGTTTGGTGTTCCAATTGAAATTTTATAAATATTACAATAAAAAGATTACTAATAAAATTATTATTTAAAAAAAGTCTTGGCAACTAAAAAGTCCGCTCTTTCATTGTTAGTGTGACAGTAATGAGGCCCAGGCACCCCAAAACTAGTCAGGAAACCCCTTCGTCTCCTCGGTTTGTTGAACTTCGTCACTTCTAGACATTATTGAAACAGCCTACTGAGTAAACATATTTGTTTTTTGTAGAGAGTCTTCAAAAGTTCTTCAATTCCACCGTAGTTGCCGCTAACAAAGTTAACAATAACATTCATTAGCAGAACATCAGAGATCTGTTTAGCCAGGCCCGTTTTATGGACATTTTATGGGTTTATGGCCAACCTCTTAATTGGGTATCATCAAGCACTGAGTAGCCAGAACACTGTTAACCCCTTCATGACTGAGCTTGTTTTTAGTTTCTGTTCGTAAATGACTGACACACTTTTGACATTTTTGCTGTGTGATTCTTCCACGTCAGTAATATACATTCTTACAAGGTGCACCCACACATATTATATATTGTTTTTTAGAGGAAAGATAGGGTTATGTATTTGTATCACATATGTGTACCTAACGCCTCACTTAGGACAAATAAAATATATAAAAAAGAGGACAAAACGTAAAGGAAACACTTTTTCCCCAGTTTTGATTTGCAGTATTTTTTTTTTTAAATAGCACAGCTAAAAAAAATGCATTAAATACATTCATTTATTTGTCCTTTATTTGGAAAAACCTCACATTCCTACGATTTTAGAAATGTTTCTGTACTTCTTGGCCTAAAACTAAAACCTAACATTTTAATCTTTTTTCTCTAACAGTTAAAGCTAATAGTGGTCACCTGGTATACAATGTCACTGTCACATAGGGGTCTATTCACAAAGCTGCCAAAGGATCTAGGCGTAGCTTCGGCTGATCCTTCGGCTAGATTCGTACAGCTCCCGAACGTGGCCGAGCGGCTGTCGAGCCGAACGCATATGCATCGGCTCGGCTGAGCCACGCTGAAAGCCGAAGCTGGCCGAGCGGCCGGCCGACAGCCTGCTTCTGACAGTGTTCCTGCTAACCAGGGACGCTGATCTCCAAACAGCAAACTCTCCCTGGCGCTCCGGGAGTCTCCTGCTCCCGGCCGCAAAGGAGAGAAACACTGCTGTTTCTTTTTTTTCTTTAAAAAAGTTTTTGCCCATTGGAATGCATTGCTAGATTCCTATTGGCTATTTCAATTTGCAATAGCCAATAGTAAACTAGCATTGTACCCGCCCTCTGCTGCAGTTCTCCATCAGGTCCATCAGCAGAGGGCGGGTACAATGCTAGTCATTGCTAGCTCCGCACAATCGTTTTCTATTTACTTTTTTTGTACTTTTTTAACAATTTTTTCTGCTCTGCTTGGTCCCTCTGAGGGACCGAGCAGAACAGCCGTGCCGAATGCCGCTCAGCGGCATTCGGCTATTCACTCACTGCTGTTCGGCATCTATAAGAATAGGCCGAACAGCAGTGAGTAGCCTGCCGGAGGTTCGGCTCAGCCGATCCAGATGTTGGATTGGCTGAGTCGAACTCTTTCTGCACTTCGGGTCAGCCGAACATGCTGAGCATGTTCGGCCGACCCGAAGCCATGCAAGGCAAGCCGATGTACGGCTGATTTCAGCCGATATACGGCTGAAATCAGCCGTACAAGCCTGAAGTGAATAGCCGAACAGCCGGCAGCTTAGTAAATAGACCCGTAAGTGTCACACTTAGCGATAGCGACATACTTTGAAAACCATGAGGGGGTTCAATTAAAAAAATTAACCCCTTAGGGGTTAATGATAGTATAAAAATATATTTAACTATAACATTGTTATTTGTTACATTTATTTACATTTTTTTACACTTTATTTTTTTTTTTTTACACCACTTTCTTGGAATTTTTTTTATACTTTTATTTTATTTATATAATTATATCAAACAGTCTTTGTGAATTATTCTCACTATTACTGCTTGCTAATTTAATTAATTAATTTTTGGTTATTATTAGGCTGTTTCAAATGTAAGAACAGCCAATAACACTGATCCTGCAGCATTTCAAAATCAGATGTCACTAAAGGTTTTCTGATCGTTCCAACAACGATCAGAAACCTGCAAGATTCTTTTACAAAAAGTTTAGAAAAAAAGGCCGCTATACATCAGGATTTCCCGATCTATACCAGCTGTCAGTGAAAGCAGTAAATGCCGCTCTGCTCTTACTTTCAGACACCTGAATCCTGAAAGGAAGGCATCCATTAATGAACGGTGACCACTGATTCTCAGCGGTTACCAGCATTACAGAGCCCCAAAAAGCTCATCGTGAGCAGTCATGAGCAGTCATTTGGGCACTTTGTGGCGGGACGTACAGTGTAGGGGTTAAGTTATCAATTGACAGATCCAAGTGGGATACACATAGGGTGTGTGGCACGATTGATGTCCTGTAAATAACCCTGTTAACAAAACTAGTTTCCAATATTTACCCAGAATTCATAACTTTGGGGGTGCTACGTTAATAAGAAATATAGATGTAGATGATTAATGAAACACTGGTTGCATACATATCATGTATCCTGTCTTATGAGGTACAGAGGGCCATAGACACACGTTACCCCATCTGAGGGAGCCATACACCACAGGTATGTAAAATCTGGTATGCATAAGAAGGCTACAATCTATGGTTTATCAGATGGTAGCATGTGGTACAATAAAAATATGGCTGCATTTAGGAAACTTCAAGGAAACTGATGAAACGGCCAAGGGAAATATCATTGTGTGATTTGGTGGGGGGCTTTCTCAGTGATGCCCTCTACAAGCCCACTTAAAGCTGCTGTATGAGGCAGCTGGAGCTCTCCTTTACCATCATGAAAAGGACATCTGCCAAGATACTTGTTTCTAGACAGCCAACCTCAGATCCATTTAATTCTTCATTGACTGGACTCTACTGGAACCCATAGAACCCAGGACTTGGGTAAGTAATTTAATTTGTATTCACTTTTTGTTTTGCTGTTGTATTATTTGTCTCTTTTCTGTCATTTATTTTCTGTATATGTATCTGTTCCTCTTTCTTTATTAAAAAGTATAATTTAAAATCGTTAGGCTTATCTCTACGCTCTATAATGAAAGAATCCTTGTCTCTGTGAAGAGTGCTGACATATTGTAAACCCTGTTATATTCTTGAATGGAAGGATAGTGAGCATCTCAGGCATTGCTTAGGCTACATTCCCACTAGGTGTGATTAGATGCGTTTATATGCAGTTTGTTGTAAAGTAACAACTGCTCCAAGGTCGCTCCCGTGATGGACTACAATATCAATACAAATTAGTAAACTAAATGTGAGTTTGTAGTCCATCGCAGGATCAAACTTGGAGCAGTGGCTACTTTACAACACACACAGGGACCATGGGGAACAAAAGTAACCACCCTCCAGAAGCTGAGTGATGCCACATGACAAATAAGCTACATGTTTGTTAATAGTTAAGGTACTTCAATGCATTTTTAAGATTTAACTCCTGAGTTTAGTGTCACTTTAATTATATACTATGGCAAACACGTTCAGTAACCCAAAGCAAAAACATGTGCAGTAACCCAGAGCAAGCTGCACTATATTGTCAAAAGTATTGGGACACCCCTCCAAATCATTGAATTCAGGTGTTCCAATCACCTCCATGGCCACACGTGTATAAAATCAAGCACCTAGGCATGCAGACGCTTCTACAAACATTTGTAAAAGAATGGGTCGCTCTCAGGAGCTCAGTGAATTCAAGCGTGGTACCGTGATAGGTTGTCACCTGTGCAATAAGTCCATCCGTGACATTTCCTTGCTACTAAATATTCCGCGGTCAACTGTTAGTGGTATTATAACAAAGTGGAAGCGACTGGGAACAACAGCAACTCAGCCACAAAGTGGTAGGCCACGTAAAATGACAGAGCAGAGTCAGCGCATGCTGAAGCGCATAGTGTGCAGAAGTTGCCAACTGTCTGCAGAGTCAATAGCTACAGACCTCCAAATTTTGTGTGGCCTTCAGATTGGCACAACAACAGTGCGTAGAGAGCTTCATGGAATGGGCTTCCATGGCCGAGCAGCTGCATCCAAGCCTTACATCACTAGTGTAATGCAAAGCGTCGGATGCAGTGGTGTAAAGCACGCCGCCACTGGACTCTAGAGAAATGGAGATATGTTCTCTGGAGTGACAAATCAGGCTTCTCTGTCTGGCAATCTGATGGACGTGTCTGGGTTTGGCGGTTGCCAGGAGAACTGTACTTTTTTAAATAGCAATCAGTGTAAGTACCTGCATTTGACTTGGTATCAGCTTCTTGCAGTCCCTGTAAAGGTCATGTCTATTCCCCTGCCAGACAACGCTGTGCTGTGTATCAGAGCTGTGTGACTCTCAGGGTTGGATGGACAGAAATAAAAGTCCTTTGGCAGGTGCAAAAAATCTCTCTCTCGTATATGCATTTCTTCTGTGTATTCAGCCCTTTGCCTTGAGCTCAGCTTTAACTAATGAAAGAAGATTGTGATGGGCTGCCGTGAGTAAAGGTGCCCATACACTGCACGATTCTCGTACGAGAATCGCGGGAAATCCCGCGATCGTACGAGAATCGTGCAGTGTATGCAAGGCGTCTACTGTACGGTCGCACGTCTTCTGTCGAACCAGCATGCTAGAAAATCCGCCGGGAATCGTACGATTCTCGGCAAGTTAGTGGCCTGCTGGTTCAACAACTGCCGAACGGGCCGGTGTGCGCACGCGCACACTGCCCGTTTGCAGTCATTGTAAGCCCGCCCCTCATTACAGTCATCGTAAGCCCGCCCCTCAGGGGGGCGGGCTTGCGATGATCGAGAGTACGATCTGCCTGTCCAAGATGGGCAGATCGTACGTTTTTTAAATCACTTTACAACCATCGCAAGACTAAGGTCTTGCGATGGTTGTAAAGTGTATGGCCACCTTTACTGTGCTAAAACAGATCTTCTTCACTATTAAAAGCCATCAACTTCGGCAAACGGAGCATACATGACTAATAACAGGATCTGAAAATACAGTCTAACACTGGCTTATTTAATATGACAGGGACAAGTGCTATGGCCAAAGTACATTAACTTACAAATATCAATGAGATTTCACATTTTAATGATTTGTCTACATTAATCGGGATTGATTCTGCGCTTTATTCTCATTCACACATACTCACCACTCTCTGCACTGCCTAACTAAATCAGCCCAATGCTGCGTCCCTGGCTGTCATGCTGATACAATGGCTTTGCTTCTTCCTGAGTCAATGGCTAGGATACAAGTATGTAGATCACAAGTTCTGACTTTACTTTGACTTGATTTGAGCAAGTTGTATATAAAGTATTTCAGCAGTCCCTCAGCCAACCAGCACATTCACATAGAGCAAAGCAGCTGGCATATTTAACTTAAAATGGACCTTTACACATATCTTTAAAATAACAACAAACACACCTTTAGAAATGTTTAGTAATGACAATCTACAAACACACCTTTAGAAATGTTTAGTAATGACAATCTACAAACACATACTTCTAGATAAGGTCACGGAATCGCCCATCACTGCTGATCACGCTGGCGGTACCATTATTTTCTAATGGCACCCCAGTCATGCCGGGCGGATCGGGCGGTTTCCCACCACGATTCTGCCTGTGCAATCGAACTAAAACAGCCACGCGTTGTGTGTCGCAAAAAAAGGTACATGTATCTTTTGTCTGTGATTGCCGCACAGATGTAACCCCATTGAAATCAATGGGGCCGCACGGCAACTGCTGTGTGCAACTGCACACAGTTGCGCGGTCCTTGATCGCCCAGGACTGCACCAGCCCTCACACTTGTGAATCAGGCCATATCGCATGAGTTGCATGAGCAGACTGTTTGCATCCAAGTGTGGTCATCCGCAGTTAATCACAGCATATGAAAACGACCTGCAAACAGATGTAGGTGGTGGCATTGTACTGTACAGCGCATCCAGCCTGCAGCTGAAGCATAAATCTCACAGAGGAATTCATGAAACTCATGCGATCTGGCCCCATTTGCATGTGTGAATAGGGTCTAAAAGAAAAATAAGTTCTCCATAAAATTGTGGAATCGCAATCAATATATAAAGCCTATATTCAACCATATACATTGAGGGGAATTTATCAAAACTGGAGCAGGCAGAATCCGGAGCAGTTGCCCATGGCAACCAATCAGCATCTCTCTTCAGTTTGTTCAGTTGAGATTTGAAAATGAGACGGAGAAGCTGATTGGTTGCAATGCAAATCTGCTCCAGATTTTGTCTGCTCCTGTTTTAATAAATTCACCCCATTGTGTTCTCAAGAGAAAACTCTTCTCTGCAATTATCTAACTGATCACTTTTACAACTTCTAGGAACTGATTTGTAATATTCAAAACAGGCACCTTTGAAGTTTAGAGACAAGAAAAAGTTTCAAATGCATACACCCTAGTAAGTAATTAATGCATTTCTTTATCTTGCCTGACGGGAGTTTCATCATGTCATCAATTAGGTGGAAAACTATTTAATGACCAATAATAGCTGATATGGAGTTTTTGAAGCCTGCTGGATTGTCCCAGAGAAAGCTGAGCTGCTCGGAAAGGTGGTACCTCCTTGGCTGCTCTATTCAAACAACGGATAGGTAAGGTTCACTTATTCAGTGTTTGTAACCCCTCTTTGTCAATCCCTCCACTGGCCCAAAGAATAAAATCAAAAATATTAACAACCATTTACAAAGCCATCCACAACTCGGGCCAGCTATATCTCCAACCCGGTCTCATAGTATCACCCTAACCATCCATGCTCCTCCCAAGACCTCCTGCTCTCTAGCTCCCTCGTCAACTCTTTCCACTCTTGCCTCCCGGACTTCTACAGAGTCATTCCCACCCTATGGACCTTCCTACTCCAACCTGAACGACTGTCTCCTAATCTATCTGCCTTTAGGAGATCCCTAAACTCATCTCTTCATTGAGACCTATGCCATCTCTACCTAACCACTGAACTATTACTTTCTCAAACAACTCATTCCCACACAGCTACCACCTTTTGCCCCTCCTTTCATATTGTAAGCTCTCACTGGCAGGGCTCTCTTAACCATCTTGTCTTGACTTGTATTTTATTTGTAATGTTTTCCTTATATTGTAAAGCGCTGCTCAAACTTTTGGCACTATATAAATCCTGTATAATAATAATCATCATAATATTAATAATAATATTGATTTTTGTTCTATATAAATCAAGGACAGCAGCTTTTAGGACCATTCCTAAGGACCATTCATTTTTAGCCAAACTGGTCAGCCATATATTGGTATGCTTAACTGCATATTGAGGTGCCTCTGAAGAGTGCAACAAAGTCAAAAGACATAGGACTGTTACCATTAAAGCATACGTAAACCCAATCACTAAAATCTCATATAAGCTTTAACATGCTCATGTCATTTTGAAAGTCACCTTCAATATTTTTAAATCGGTGGCTTTCAATGAGAAAACACATGGTGATCCTGCCACAAAGGGCCTTGCACAGCCTCTTTACTATTTTACAGTGACAACACTCCTTGTCCTTGTTTTCCAAATGTTCTCCTCACACTTTCCTATGCTCTCCCAATGGAGAATACATGCGGATGTGTGGACACATATTACAAAGACATGGTGCACTAATGTCACCATTAGGAATCGCCCCACCCATGAGAAATGATGTTTAGTAGTTGCTCAAGTGCATGCAAAGAAGGAGTGATTGTAAAGAGGTTGCAGGAGATCAGTAATGCCAATATATAACAAAGGTTAAAAAGGTGAAAACAAATATTTTATTAAACACAAAGAGTATAGCAACTGTTTCTGACACACAGTGCTTTGGTAAACTAAATGTCATCCAGTTAGAGTTTACATCTACCAGCGAGGTCAGAGCATTTATTTTCAAGCCTGCACAAGGCACTTGACAGCTAGAATTTGATTGGTGTCTCTGAGCCACACCTCCACTTAAGTTTCCTTTGATTTTTCTCATCTACAGCCCAGAGTATCACTGATGCATGAAATCACTAAAAAATGGGCATGTATTCTATATCCAACATCCTGACAAAAAAATATGTTTCCAACAATTATCTAGCATGTAAACCAGGCAAAGTTTAGCTGTGGGTCCTACCTGTAGCAATGGTCTAGGTAAGAGGTTCCTAAAAGGCCGAGTCCGGACTGAGCAGCGACCGGGATCGCCAACGAAGTTATGGCTGGCTGAAGGTGGATGCACCAGCCTACGAGGTCGGTTCACCCACGGCCAGCCATAACCCACTGCAGGTCCCCATTCCCCCTCAATCATTGGCTGCTAGGACTGCAGCGTTCCTATCAACCAATGACGTCAGCTTTCTTTCCAACTCAGCATTAAGGAAGGACTGAAGCCCCGCCTCCCATCCCCACCTCCTTGCTCCTCCCATCCCCATCTCTCATCCTCTCCCCTCTCAGCACTGACTCCCTACTCCTTGGGCTCCAGGATTAATCAGCAGCTTTTTAAAAGGGCACCTTAGGGATAACAATTGTAAGGGGGCACTCTGATAGGGACAATTACTTATTGGTTGTGCTCACCAGAGTGCCCCCTTACATTAGCTGCCCCCATCAGAGTGCCACCGTAAATTAGTTGCTGCCATCTGAGTACCCCCTTACATTACATACAAAAATAAGGGGGCACTCTGATGGGGACAGGCAATGTAAGGGGGCACTCAGATGGCGATAATCAATGTAAGGGGGCACTCTGATGGGGACAGCCAATGTAAGGGGACACTCTGGGCACAAGCAATGTAAGAGGGCACTCCCTTACATACATGGGGATAACTAATTATTATTATTATAATATTGCGGGTCCCTATTAGCGTGCCCCCTTACATTGCTTGTCCCGATCTGGGTACCCCCTTATATTAGGTGTTTCCATCAGCGTGCTCCTTTTTTTTTGTATTTAATATAAGGGGGCACTCCGATGATGGCAACTAATGTAAGGGGACACTCTGATGGGGGCAAATAAATGTAAGAGGGAACTCCGATGGTGGCAAACACTGTAAGGGGGCACTCTGATAGGGGCATCTGATGTAAGAGGGCACTCCAATGGGGGCAACTAATGTAAAGGGGCACTCCAATGGCGGCAAACTGATGTAAGAGGGCACTCTGATGACAGCAACTAATGCAAGGGGGCACTCTGACGGATGTTGTACTTTATTTCAGTGAAGCCGGCCACTGTGTAGTAAAACCGCATCACTGCGCTTTGCCTATAGAACTTAATGAAATGTCACTTGTGAAATTTCAATGAAGTTCTAACAAAAAATTAAAAAAAATGTGTGATGCGCCAGGATCAATGCATCAGCACTGTGTCTGGGAAAATGCACCAGCAGCTGTGTGTTGCAGTGCAGTTGCTGGTGTGATTGCAACCTAAATGACGGACCACGGTGCAGACACAAACTGGGTGACCGTTCTGTCCAGACCATGATGTGGACGTCTGCTCAAAGAAAATTTTGGTCACCGGACCTCCTTGAATTTCAATTCACTACCCCTGGGCTAGGTTAAGGGAGGTCATGTAAGCACAAATCAGGCAATCAGTGGCTCTGTCGGACTCCAGCTTCTGGTTGATGACAATGCTCATGTGACCCTTCAGACTTGTCTACAGATTCCAGAAAGAAGCTGGTCATACACTACACAAATTGTGAGTCCTGCTGATATGGATGAAATTTGAGCGCGGTGTAGCCCCGTCAGCACTTGACAAAAGTCCATTTCCAACTGACTTTTGTCAAAGGAAAAGGCCCAAAAAGTTAAAAAGTGCAGATGCAGTCGCTGCTCAGGTGTTGTGATAGTGACAGACCCACCACTGTCAGATGCCTAGCATGGTCAAATTCCTGGCGAGGAGGGGGGCATATCAGTGGTGTTTTTGATACCTTAAAAACCCTTATATCCATATTATTATACATAATATGAAGAACTCATTTTAGTTAAAAGAATAAAACACGGCAAGAACTCAGTTAACCGAAATAAGGACTATGACCAGAGTTAAACACAAACAGTGTATGGACAATAAAAACAGGCAAGAACATAACCAGAACAAGGGCCATGACCAAAAACAAATTGGAAACGGTGCATGAAAACTTCTATAAACCAATCAATCAAAGTTGACTTTACCTGTATTTGGTTTTATCATCAATAATTTTCTAGCACTGGCTTATTCCACAGCTTCTTACTATTGTGTTTTTGTTTTAAGATTTACACACATTTCACGCAGGATTCACACATTACTCCAAATTAATCTAATTAGAAAATGTGTGAATCCCTGGGTGCCCAATTTGATGGAATCAATGAACAAACTAATATGTTTTTGCAGTAAGGAATGAGGAAATCGAGCAGCTGGAATTGTGCCCAGGGAAATGCCTAAAGAACACTCAGATTACCCTTGGCTGCCTTAATCCGAAACTACCTAATGATTAATTAGAATATCCCATAGGGATGTTTGTCAGTAAAGACTTTAATAGAGGAAAAAGTAACGCTACAATATACATAAACAAATATATGTTTACCGCCACCTTTTGTTCTCTGTATTGGGCTTATCTGTATGGCATGACAATATCTTGTGTTGTGTTTCTCTGTATACTATGCCAAAGTCTTGAATGGGGGTTCTCTCTATAACACAACAGTGTCTTGTATTGGACTTCTCTGTATAACATGACAATGTCTTGTCTTGTGTTTCTCTGTATATCATGATGACAATTACTTGTATTGGGCTTCTCTGTGTAACATGTCAATGCCTTGTATTGGGCTTCTCTCTATAACACAACAATGTCTTGTATTGGGCTTCTCGGTATATCATAACAATGTCTTATATTGGGATTCTCTGCATACCATGACAATGTCTTATATTGGGATTCTCTGCATACCATGACAATGTCTTATATTGGGATTCTCTGCATACCATGACAATGTCTTATATTGGGATTCTCTGCATACCATGACAATGTCTTGTATTGGGATTCTCTGCATACCATGACACTGTTTTATAGCGGGATTCTACGCATACCATGACAATGTCTTGTATTGGGCTTCTCAATATGACATGACAATGTCTCGCTTTGGGCTTCTCGTTATACTATGACAATGTCTTGTATAGGGCTTCTCTGTATGACATGACAATGTATTGTACAGGGCTTCCTTGTATAGCATGACAAGGTATTGTTTTTGGCTTCTCTGTATACCACGACAATGCTCCGTATAAGGCTTTTCTGTATAACATAACAATGTCTTGTATTGGGATTCACTATATGACTTATAAAAGTTGTGTATTAGGCTTCTCTGTATGACATGACAATGTCTTATATTGGGCTTCTCTGTATACTATGACAATGTCTTGTATTTGGCTTTGCTGTATTGTATGACAATGGGGTCTGTTCACTAAGCTGCCGACGGCAGCCGAATGAATAACTGACCCGAAGTGAAGTGAGCCGAACGCTGTTCGGCTATTCACTTCAGGCTTGTACGGCTGATTTCAGCCGTATATCGGCTGAAATCAGCCGTACATCGGGTGGCTTCGTGTGGCTTCGGGTCGGCCAAACATGCTCAGCATGTTCGGCTGATCTGAAGTGCAGAAGGAGTTCAACTCAGCAGATCCAACATCTGGAATGGCTGAGCCGAACCTCGGGCAGGCTCCTCGCTGCTGTTCGCCTTATTCTCATAGATGCCTAACAGCAGTGAGTAAATAGCCGAATGCCGCTGAGCTCGGCTATTCTGCCCGGCACCTCTGTGGTACCGAGCAGAATAGAAAAATAGTTTAAAAAGTAGAAGAAAAAAAAAGAAAACGATTGTGCGGAGCTAGCAATGACAGCTAGCTCCGCCCAACTGTTTTCTATTGGCCGGGCGGACCTGATGGAGAACTGCAGGTCCCCCTCTGCTGATTGACAGTAGCAGTGGTCGGATGCAATAGCTAGTTTGCTATTGGCTATTGCAAAGTGAAATAGCCAATAGGAATATAGTTATGCATTCCTATGGTGTTTTTTTTTTTTCCTGAATGAGGGCGGCCAGCGGCTCCATGTCCGAAAAAAAAGAAAAAACAGATCGCAAGGAAAGGTTTACTCTGCTCGATCAGCAGAGTAAACCTTTCCGAGGAAAAGTGTTCCTCTCCCTGGCCGCCAGGAGCCGTTTTAGACTCGCAGAGCGTCCAGGAGAGTAATGACAGATGGCGTCCCTGGTTACCAGGTAACCAGGGACGCCATCTGTCATTACACACTTAGAACCCGGAGAGGCCACTGTGATATCATAGCTGCCCGGCCGTGTTCTCAGTGTGTAATGACAGCGTCCCTGGTTAGCTGGTAACCAGGGACGCTGATCTCTCTGAAAGTGGCCGGAGCCAGCCGTGAGATGACTGAGCCGCTCGGCCAACTTCGGGGGCTCTACGGGCTATAGTGAATAGCCCGTACAGCAGCCCTTCGGTTCTAATGAACCGAAGGGGTCCTGGGGCCGAAGCTAGCCGAAGGCTAAGCCGAAGCTACGGCTAGATCCTTCGGCAGCTTAGTGAATAGACCCCAATGTCTTGTATTCGGCTCCTCTGTATGACATGACAATATCTTGAATTGGGTTTCTCTGTATAACCCAAGGTTCGATCCAAACCTGAGCTCATTCCTTTTAGGAAATATATTTAAATAAAGGTTTTTGGTTACCTGGAATTCAGCTTTAACTGTGTTGTGTGCTGCTACATAGAAAACTACAACCTACACTAACCACAGCTTACACGTGCAAATACTTGAGAATTTCTCAAGCTTTTACATATATTCTGTAAAGCTTTTGCGCAAAGCAATAATTCGGCAGAAAGTTCCCTAAACAGCTGTTAGGTATGAGCATGTTTTCTGGGTGCTTTCAATCTGTACTAATAGCAAGGATCTGACAACTTTTTTTAAGTCAGTAAACCTACTGATCCATGGCAGACATCCAGCCACCTTCAATACTTTAGCCAAAAACATGATGAAATTCTTGCATTTTTCTATGTAACAGGCCATAACCCCACTGTATAAATAGATGACTTATTTGATTTTCAACTTCCTTCTATTAGCTTACCATTTAGAGAACTTAAGACTTCCCCTTTCTCAAAACATTTAAAATATAACCATATAACAAGCAGCATTTATACTATACCGTTGCTATAAGTACATGTGAATGCAAGAATAAGTAGCTTATATGTTTGTTTAGTAGTACCACATAATGGTAAATGGTATCAATTGCAGAATGACACCCTAAACACATAGGCAACACGAAAGAAAACACAAAGAGGGGCGCCGTTCCTGGTGCAGATAGGTTTATTCCAATAGACAGGTTAAAAATGAACTAGCAGGTACTCAGAAGAGTAGAGTGATAACAGGCTGCAGGACAATGTAAAAACCGGAGCAATGAGTCGGACGTTCTGACGAAGGGGGCGTGCCCCGGAAACGCGTTGACACTTCATCTATCTATACACAGGACGTAATGCACGGATTCCCACATTGCTCCGGTTTTTACAATGTCCTGCAGCCTGTTATCACTCTACTCTTGTGAGTACCTGCTAGTTCATCTGTCTATTGGAATAAACCTATCTGCACCAGGAAAGGCGCCCCTCTTTGTGTTTTCTTTCAGATGTCCCAGTTCCCCTGACTGTATTGGGGCTGCGTCCTGCGCATATGCCCAGCACTCCTTCCTTGTGAGGGATGATGATTGCCTTTGGCGCTTCTAAATAAAGACTTTATACATAGGCAACACGCTTGTAAATGCTAATGTAAAGAGCATTCATTTAAACATTTATTTACCAAGCATTTAGCAAGTACCAGTTCCAGTCTAGAAATACTGAATACAAGTCTAAATGGCTGTAGCTTTAAACATGGTTTTATCAGCATTCAGTGAGACGAATATGCTTTGTAAATTGTTGCTATATGTGATCTACTTCAGACTAGCTTTTAAAAGCTAAGGTCATTATCCTTATGTTAAGGTGTTTAAAGGAGAACTACAGTGTTTTACTGTTTTAATCATTTTTGTTTAAACTTTGACTGCCTATTCACACATTTGCAAAGCCTTGCGGCGTGTTAACAAGCATTAATATGCATTGCGTTAGGAGATCCTATTCATTGGGCTGCCAATGCACCGCAACAAAGCAAAAAATGCATGTGACAGATTTCTAGCAATGCAGCGCACCAGAACACACAGGGGGGCATTTACTAAAACTGGAGCAGACAAAATCTGGAGCAGCTCTGCATGGCAACCAATCAGCTTCTCTCTTTAATTTTCAAATCTTAACTAAACAGACTGAAGAGAGAAGCTGATTGGTTGCCATGCACAGCTGCTACAGATTTTGTTTGCTGCAGTTTTGATAAATTCCCCCAACAGTGTATACAGTATGTTGTGGTGAGCATTTCACTCTATTGTACATTGCATTGGAGTGTTATTCACACTGAATAGCACTGTAATGCACATGCAGCATAGTAATGTGTGTGTGGCCGCAATGTGTGAATAGGGCCTGAATGTTTGTTTGTTTTTTTAAACAATCTGCTTATTGTGGTAAAAGCCTTGTTTCTTTGTATACTTTATTATCTTTGTGTACATAGGGCAAGACTTTTTGAGCCACTTTTCTCACTGCTTAATGAAAATAATCCTTTGTTTGTGGCAATGAGTGGTATCCAGAGAAGTCTCACGCTACCTAGTCATTTAATTTGTTATTGCTGAGAGGTGTCCTTAACAAATCATGTGAAGTGTAACTTTTAGGTTTTGGTTAAAGCTGGCACAGTCTGAACAAAATAAATCCCTTGATTCCCCCATCAATGCCAGACAGTGTGAATGAAGGAATCTCCCCTGACTAATATTGCATTCAATAGCAGGCGGGACCCACAGCAGTTGAATACCTGAATATAGACTGCATCTGATTTGCTGAAGTCACTGTTCAGTTGACAATTTTTTCAACCGGCTCCTTTGATAAAAGTTGATTGAAAAATTAACTTTTGTTAAGCTGGGTGCTACCAGCATGGCCGCCCAAAGCTCAACTTTCAGCCGAGTCAGCAGGAATTGGCTTAAGATTGAGCAGTGTATGGCCAACTTACAGCAGAACTACAACCTAATATATCTTACAGCCCAAGAAGGTGCCATCTAAAGCCATCCACACAGTTTAGTGTAGATGGAGGAATCTGTTGCACTTTTTCCATCTGACCATAGAAAGCCTGGAGATAATCTATAGGTGTATGGCAAGCTTAAGCCTCTATTTGGATTTCAGTTGCCTTGGTGTTTCACATGTGATCTGCTTTGACACCAGCCACTTGAGGGCTTGAAAATGTGGTTGAGAGCTGAAATAAGAACACTGGCAACCTTAACAGTTGGCATGGCCTAAAAGTAACTGTGTTGGCAGACATTAAATTCATGGGTCTAGTTCCTCTATAAGGTAAGGTATTTGGAAAAAAATGATTATTGTTGGGGGGATATTGTCTGCAAACAATTGATTTCTTGTCAGCCAACTGCAATAGGCCACTTTTTCAGTGTTAATGATTCACTCTAAGGACCCATCCTATAAATTTCTGTACTAAAGCTGGCTCTCAAAATACCTGAACAATCTGATTGGATACAGGAATTGTTCAGGTGTTTGACAGCCAGCGGGGCTGACTAGCAAGATACTGAAGCTTGGCCGAGTGGGAGATTGCTCCATCTACACAGTTTAGCGTAGAGGAATCTTTTGCACTTTTCCCATCTGACCATAGAAAATCTGCAGTAATTCTATAGGTGTATGGCCAGCTTTAAATAGGGAAGGTTAACCTCCTGGCTGGTTCTCTATCAATTGATAATAGCTTTTTATTTCTTCCATGTGGGTCATTACAAAGATCAGAATAGGGTTCACTTTGTACAGGGGCACCAGGATCCTGGCATGCAGCTTTCCTCATCTATTCACAAATCTATGCCAACTGAGACCTCTAGTTTTATGGAGGAATCTGTTGCACGTTTTCCATCTGACCATAGAAAATCTGCAGATAATCTATAGGTGTAGGCCAGCTTTAGGGTGTTTTGCGCACCTCTAGTCAAATGGACTTTGAAGTGTATGTAAACCTAATCACACCTAATCACTAAAATCTCATATAATATTAAGGTTATTAAAAAAGGACTGTTGCAGAAAAGGTGGAAAGCAGCACACTGACATATTCCAAAAACCAATTCTTTATTCTTCCAACTTTCACACACACAGACTGCACTATCAGGACTCTACGGCTAAGCGCCTGGGTGCATGAAACATGTTAGGATTTGTTATTCTTGTGAAATTGATTTTATCGATCACTAAAGAAGCTGTATTTGGAATATGTTGGCTTGGCTCTTTCCACTTTGTTTGCAACAGTATTACCAGTGACAAGATGCGTGAGAACCCGACTGTGGCAGGCAGTCATGGACACACCTGGAGCGACAACGTGGTTTATTGATATTGTAAAAAAAGCAATTTTCAATACTTTTTAATCTGCATCTATATAAAATAATTCCTGGTAATCCTGGCATAATATTCTTTGTTAAGGCACTTGCTGTTATGGGGTGACAACTCTGTCTCTCTTTCCCAATTGTGCTCATGCTTTGTCAACCTGACGCATGGGCCTCCAATGGATAATACAAGTGGTTGTTTGAATGCACATTACATAGGCATGCTCTAATGTTGTCACCATCAGGTTACACCACCCTGAGAAATGCCATGTACAACACTGGAAGGCATGTACAGTATGTAAAAAGAAAGTGGATGTAAAGAGGCTGCAGGAGATCAGCAGTGCTAAATGGCAATTGTTTATGTTACACAGTGTTTTCGCAAACTAAATGTCATTAAGTTGGAGTTAGTATCTACTTTAAAGCGGAACTCCAGGATTTTGAAAAGTTAACCTTTGCAGTGGGGCTACCCCTGCACTGCAAGGGTTTTATGCTCATGTTGTCTATGGGGCGAACATAAAGAAGAAATACTCACCTGATCCTTGGTCCCACATGGCTGCTAGACCGGTCCCCACCACCTTTTTTTCCCCAAGGCTTCGGTGGTCTAAGGACCCATGATGTCATCATGTCTAATACAGGTCTATTAGATGTGAAGATGCAGGAGTGGAGGGGGAGTGAGGTGTGCGGTTGCTGCCGCAGGACTAAGGATTGGGTGAGTAGCTTTTCTTTATGTTGGCCTCTAGAGAAAAACAAGCCGTTAACCCTTGTAGTGCAGGGGTAGCCCACTGCAAGGGTTAACTTTTCTTTAAAGCTTTCATTTAATCACTACGAAAATGAAAATAATGTTTTTAACCCCTTATTATGTCGCTTTCCATCGAGCTAAATCATTGCTAAACAGGAAGGATGTCCTCACTTTGATAAGCATGCTATCTCGATTCGTGTACAGATACTGAAACTTTGATACTAGTATATATAGTAATGCATTTTGTCTTATTGCCCATGCTACATAATATAACCTCTCTATTTTAGCTTTATCAGCCCTTTAAGAGATAAGAAAAACATGGAGTGAGACTACAATTTCTACAGTAGATGTGATTTTTGACAGCAAAGATTCTCCTAGCAGCACATGCATATGTTTACAGCTGGCCATACACTGCTAGAGTCAGACAAAATTCGAGCTGTATGCGGCCCTGCTGGCACCACTCTGTTCGACAAAAATGGACTTTTCAATCAACTCTTGTCAGGGAGCCAGTCGTAAAATTGTCAGTAACTGCAGCCAATCAGCTGAAGTCGCTGTGGAGCATTCAGACAGCTGAAGACACTGGCTATTAGAACACAATAGCCGATCCTCATCCATGATGTTTAGTATTTCTTCTCATTCAACTCGAGGACTGAACTAGAAAATACACTAAGGGGTCTAGTCACTAAGCTGCCGTAGGCAGCCGAGTGAATGACTGACCTGAAGCGAAGTGAGCCGAATGCTGTTCGGCTATTCACTTCAGGCTGGTACGGCTGAAATCAGCCGTACATCGGGTGTCTTCGCGTCGGCCGAACATGCTCAGCATGTCCGGCTGACCCGAAGTGCAGAAGGATTTCGACTCAGCCGATCCAACATCTGGATCGGCTAAGCCGAACCTCCGGCAGGCTACTCGCTGCTGTTCGGTCTATTCTTATAGATGCCGAACAGCAGTGAGTGAATAGCCGAATGCCGCTGGGCGGCATTCGTCTCCGCTGTTCTGCTCGGTCCCTCTGTGGTATCGAGCGGAACAGAAAAATAGTTAAAAAAGTAAAAATAAATAAATAGAAAACGATTGTGCGGAGCTATCAGTGACAGCTAGCTCCACCCAACTGTTTTCTATTGGCCGGGCGGTTCTGCTGCCGTCAAAAAAAAAAAAAAGGAATGCATTGCTAGATTCCTATTGGCTATTTCAATTTTCAATAGCCAATAGCAAACTAGCTACTGCACCCGCCCTCTGCTGCTGTCAATCACTAGTGGGGACCTGATGGAGAACTGCAGCAGTGGGCGGGTGCTATAGCTAATTTGCTATTGGCTATTGCAAATTGAAATAGCCAATAGGAATCTAGCAAGGCATTCCTATGGTGAATTTTTTTATTCTAATGCCATCCAACGGCTCCGTGTCAGAATAAAAAAGAAAAAGCAGTGTTTCTCTCCTGGGCGGCCGGGAGCGGGAGACTCCCAGAGCATCCGGGAGAGTTAGGCTGTCTGGAGATCAGTGTCCCTGGTTAGCTGGTAACATCACGGCTGTCTCCGCCCATCTGTCAGAAGCAGGCTGTCGGCCGGCCAATGGCCGGCCGTTCGGCCAGTTTCGGCTTTCACCTCGGCTCAGTTGAGCCGAAGCATATGCCTTCGGCTCGACTGAGCCACCCGGCCGACTTTGGGAGCTGTACGGGCTATAGTGAATAGCCCGCACAGCGGCCCTTCGGTTCTACTGAACCGAAGGGGTCCTGGGGCCGAGGCTAGCCGAAGGATCAGCCGAAGCTACGGCTAGATCCTTCGGCTGCTTCGTGACCCCTAAGGCTTTATTCACTCCTACATAGTAAGTACGTTCTGTGATATCTGTGGCAGCTTTAACATGGCAGCACAACAATTCTTTAATTGGTTCTATTGATATTTCAGCAGTACTGTTACATTCACACATTTATGAAACAACCCTCAGCAGTGCAAATGCATTTAACTGCTATTATATTGCTTCCTTCAATAAAAGTGTTCTCACTCTGAGTTAATGCAACTGTCTGTCTCCTACCAAATTGCAGTGATACACCTACACATTGGAAAGTCTCTCTGTGAGCAATTGTCAACCCCAATATAGCTAAAATATCTCTACTTGGGCTGCACTTGTTTGCTGCGAATTAGAATTGGGCAAGTTTGGTTGGCTAATGGAACAGGAAGGTATTCCTTACACAATAAACAGGCACCCAAGTCAGATACAATAGTTGAGAAGAAAGGCAAATCTCTTGTTTTTTTACATAACTAGTGAGAAGTCCGACCCCCTACGGCTACTCTTACAAGACTTTCTAATCGTGAAAGTATTGCATTATTTTCCTAATTCAAATTCAAATTGTTCAGTGACTTCAATTCTATGACTGACACTAAACATTTCATAACAAAGGCAGTCTCAAAGTAAAGATGCAGGCAGTTATAATATAATCCAGTTATATACTTATTCAAAATATTTATATGCATTTACTTATAACCAAGAACTGCCTTAATGTGTCTTTGTACTAGTCTTTCATAATCGCCTGGACATCAGCGTTCAGATTGGGACAAGAAGAGCCAGCATTGTAATCCACTCAGCACACACTGTTGTAAATCTAACATATGGAGCTTGCTAATTTGAGAAGTGAGTCACAAAGATGTCTTCATCATTGAGCTACTTTCCTTTCCTATGCAATCACAGGCACCATGATGTATTGCTTTGACTGCAAAGAAGGAACAGGGGCATACAGTAGTATAGTACTGTATTTAATAAACAGGTCTGGATTAGAAAACTGGCTTATCAAAATTACAAATCTTTTAGGGGGTAAGATAGTATATATATAT
>NW_017306640.1:885655-906685 GCF_000935625.1 Nanorana parkeri | reverse complement strand
CTTTGTATATATATATATATATATATATAGTATTTTCCTTCATATACACTTAAAGTCACATATATAAGCAGAATGTACTCCAAACACATGCTGGTAGGCTAAGCTGCCGCTATATGCATGTGAGATAGGGACCTTAGATTGTAAGCTCCTTGAGAGCAAGGACTGATGTGAATACGCAGTATGTAAAGCGCTGCGTAAACTGTTGGCGCTATTTAAATGCCTGCAGTAAATAAATAACTAAATAAATAATTCACTTTAGCCATAGAAATCAAACCTTAATCTGTGGATAGGATTTCTTGTTTTTCTCACTGGAAGCCCCAGGTAGGCCTCCATGGGATGGTCCTTCACACACGTATCGGAAGCGGAACCCTCTCTGCAAAGAAAAATTAATCAATCTGTAAGTACATAAATGGAAGTTTTAAGTTTCCTTGCACATGATTTTTGCAAAACAGTTTTTCACTTCGTTCCACCCCATCCGCTAAGATCAACATGCTCTGCTGCTTTAGTAATTCAGGGTCATAGTGCTTAGTGACTCATCCAGCACTGTTACATGTGGGCATGTAGACAGTCAGCTCTTTCAGACTTTCCTTATGCCATGTGGCTGAACAGGTAAAAAGTTATATTTGTTGGTGTGTGTCAGTAGGTGAATATGCCTACTAAAATCCACAAAGAACTGAAATCTGATATGAGTGGGCTTACCTTTAAAGAAAAGCAGTAATTCGCAATATGGTTTCATGTATTTCTGTAGGATGGTGGAATTTGATATTTTTGAATAACTCTACAAAGCTAAAAGAGTTCACAGAAATCCATATACTGAACCTTTTCCACTGTTTAAATAATATCAAGAATAGTGGATTGTCAAGCTAAACATATAAACCCAGACCCAGCAATATCACCAGCACCAGCAGCTGGTTACATGTCAACATATGTAACAGATCCATAAATGTATGGCTAGGAAAACAATGGAGCAAAAAGGATAAATAAACAGTTTATTACCTGTTTAGGCTGCTCAGTTACGTCAAGGTATGGCCCATCCACTTGTAAAAAAAAAAAGGAAAAATCACAATACATTAATAAAAGGATAAAAAGGTAATGAAACAAGTTGCTGGCAAAGCTTTTAAAGCAAACACTAATTGAAGTATCTCATTCTAAATCCAAAGCAATGACGGTGTTTAATAACTTGTGTAAGATGTTCAGCAGGTTCATCCATGGTCCTACTGATCATAAAAGCTTTTGCAGTATGCCAGACCGATAAGGACTTGTGGATTTAGAAATCAGCTGGTCTATGTATACTTGGGAACATTTATCAAGCAAATTAGTGACATCATTAGTTTCAAATCAGGCTGACGATCCTGTGTGTCTGTGTTCCTTTGCGACAGTTTGCAAGGTTCTAAGTAGTAAAATATATCACCAGCACACTAAAGTAAAATCTTCAACGAGTGGTCATTTTATTAATGTACACACATCTCGTCATAATGCGACGTTTCGGGGCCACTCAGGGTCTCTTCATTAGGCATGACCATGATGTTGACATGAGGGAAATGTGATGTCACTATGACGTCAAGGGAGTGGGGAAGAATGATTGACGTGGCGGGAGTGTAACGTCACTATGATGTCAAAGGGGTGGGGAAGAATGATTTGACATTGCGAGAATGTGAAGTCACTATGACGTCAAGGGGGTGGGGAAGAATGATTGACATGGCGGGAGTGTAACGTCACTATGATGTCAAAGGGGTGGGGAAGAATGATTTGACATGGCGAGAATGTGAAGTCACTATGACGTCAAGGGGGTGGGAAAGAATGATTGACATGGCGGGAATGTGATGTCACTATGACGTTAAGGGGGTGGGGAAGAAAGACTTGATTGGTTTGCACTTATATTTAAACTTGTTATGGATTGTAACACATTGCCATGCCTGATGAAGGGCCCTGAGTGGCTTCAAAACGTCGTCATGCCTGATGAAGGGACCCTGAGTGGCCCTGAAACGTCGCTTTATGAAGAGATGTGTGTACTTCAATAAAATGACCACTCGTTGAAGATTTGACTTTGGTGTTCTCATGATATATTTTATTACTTGGATTTGAAGTGGCACCATCCACTGTCACTGCACCACACACCTTAAAAGAGACATACCAGTAAGGAGTGTGGTGGGGACATCTTTGGAGTTTGCAAGGTTCTGAGACAGGTTTATTAATGAACATGAGATTTTCACTCTAAACAGATGCATAATTAAGAAGCGATCAGGGTCAAGTTTTATTCTGTTAGAGCTGCTGAGGCAATAATTTATGACTCATGCTGTAACCTTGTTTTAAATCTGTCTCACAAATTGTCTCACTGTCCCTGTTTAGGTCTATAATTCTGAATTCCTTAAAATATTAGCTTGGTCACTTTTTAGATAAACTATTTTACTTTGAAATGAATGTGCAGGGAATTTAAAATCATATTAACTAAAAGGCCTAGGTGGTCACTGAGTTCTCCACCCCCTTTAGTAAATAAAACCTACTGGCTACTTGAGAAGAAAAGGGGAAAATGTGCTACACGTATTGGTGCACCCTTTACTTTAATTATCCTTAACTGTATCCTGTTGGAGTGTCAAGTCTACTTTAAATTTAAAGTGATTCTCAAGTAAGGAGCATTGTGAGTTTATTCTTACTGTTTTTCAGTAGTCTAGAAGCCATATTGTGTTCCAGGGAAAAGAAGAGTGGAGATGGAATTGTGTGCTACCCTGTTTCCCTGAAAATAAGACCTACCCCGAAAATAAGACCTAGTACTATTTTTGGGAATTGCTAAAATATAAGACCTACCCCAAAAATAAGACCTAGTTGGGACCATTCCCAGGGCCGGTGGTGTCATAAGGGGGAGCTTGAAGAGCCGCAGAAGAGAATCAGCGGTGCCAACGAAGCCAGCGCTAGAGGAAGCGAGGTGGCACCGGAGGGAGCAGAGCCACATAAGCCGATGCCTCCTCTATAGCGCCGGCTCCTGTCACAGGTGGAGTGATACCAAATGCACTCCACCTGTAAGGGATCGATAGTGAAAGTGCGCTTCGCTCATTCTGGCCAGCGATTGGTTAGCAAATTGCTCTTGGAAATGTACGGCACCCCTGATTGCCCTGATCACCATATTTTTGTACATGAATACATGTAGACTGTTGTACATGAATAAGTGTGGATTGTTGTACATAAAAAAATAAAATAATAAGACCTACCCCGAAAATATGACCTAGTGTGTTTTTTTTTAGCCCAAAAAAATATAAGACAGAGTCTTATTTTCGGGGAAACACGGTATCATAAACTTATATATAATATTATAAATATTGTATAGCATTAAATACAGATTTTTATTAAAACAAACATGAAAGTATAGTAAAGAAATCTTTGTACCTTGCACACAGCTTAGGTTAAATATTTTCCAAATTTGGGTTATAGTATTTATTTAAAACAGATTCAGGCCTCATGCACAAAGCGAAGAGGGCCCTGTCACACCATGTTCAGTGCGCTCTGGCGTGGTTCGAGTCCGGAACGCACTGGATCGCATACATCAAGCCGGACCGTGTTCTGGGACAGGAGGGGGCATGGCGGTGCTATTCAAGTCAATGGCACCGCAGGCCCGCACCCTGCCCATTGTGCGATCGGAAAAAATGCTGCACACTCCATTTTTTACGATCGCACTGCACCAGAAGGGAGAGCATTCCTATACCTCACGTTCCGGCGCCTTTTCAGGCAGCAGGTAGAGTTTTAATGTCCTTGTCACATTTTCTAGGCTCTCCTTTTTGTTCTTTGATGTAAAAACCTGTTGTTTAAACAACCCAATATATCAAGCTAAAATGTACACACCCAAAGGAATGACTCATTACTGTTGGTGGGATATCCATCTACACGGAGTTCAAGACCATACAGAGAAGCCCATCTGAATGATACACTCAGTGGATTTATTGATTATTCAAGACTGTACAAGGAGATGCAATTGTTTCGCTTTTTTTGTTTGATTTTCATAGTTTATTTTTTTACATGTTTCTATTACCGTATGTGTGTTACCTATTATCATTAGTTTTTTTTGTCATTTGAAAGTCTTTTGTTAAGGTGTGCAGCACATATTTAAGGCAAAATTGTACATGAAATAGTTACATAGTAGTGTGGTATTACTAGCTGGTATTGACAAGTATTGGAAATTCCTATACTCATCAGCACTATCTGGTGCATCAGCTAGTGCCATGTAAAGGGCATCTAGCTGGCATATAACATTTAAAAAAAAATGAACCCCTATCTGTTCATGCAGACAAGCCCATTAAAATATTCCCATCATGCTGGATCTTCCTGTCAGAAGTTGGTAGAAAAGAAAAACATAAAAAAATACAGATTCTGGTGTGTTATTATGTGCTTTTATATGCACATACAGGGTTTAGAGACATATGCACTGAAAAAATTATTTATTCTACCCAATAGAATGAATTTATGTGCATACACAAGCGTTTACATGTAAATAATGCCAGTAAGCTGCTCTACGAATGTAGGTTTGGGACATTTTGTTTTTATACCCCTGAACGCTGCTCTAAAATATGGATCTAAATGCCGCAATGTGCATTGACACATTGGCTAAAATAGAGCTGTGTTCAGAGACATTAAAAACAAGCCTTTAACAAGTGGTTGACAGAACCCGGTGTCTTTATTCAACCTCAAATACTATGTAACTATGTAACTATGTAACAGCAGCATTATTTTCTGCCCATGTGCATGGGGCCTAACAGAAAGGGCCCTCAGTTCAGGGTAGCAGAAAGGAAAAGAATATAATATATGGGATGGGAGCTCCTACAGTGTTTACTAGATCTGTTTTTGACATTCATAATTTAATATATAAAAATTGTGAAGAATAAGTAAATATGAATTTGTAAGCTTACCTGGTCGAATATGATGTTCATGGGGCATCAAAATTTGATCCTCATATACACCACCCACTGCATTATTTCTCAAATAATTTTCCAGCATCTGCTTATGAAAAAAAATACAATTTAACGGTCACTTGCAAGAGCATGCATAGCTGTTTTTATTCAAAAAGACCAACCACATCTTTAATAATATTATTATTTTCAATTCTGTTTTATTAAATTGAGTTATTTCTCTGAGTAGGTAAGCTTTGTTTTTGTTAAGTATGGCACAGCATTGCACAGATATCAGATCGGGAAGACTTTAAGGTTCCATTAACATACAGACACAATCTAACTGCCTTGTGACATTTATGCTTAGTGGAATGCACGTGGAAATTATTGTGCTCAGACTATGAAGAAGGGCAATGTAGGCACAGCGCAATACAGATAGCCCTTGGCACTAGATTATTGGGTCTGGGGACAAGGTTTTTAAAATATCTTCTGTCACAACTCTCTATAACAAGCCTCAGCTGCCAATGTCTGCTGGTGCCTCATAGACAATAGAGCAGGGGTGCCCAAAATTTTTTGTGTTAAGATCTACTTTTCATATGACGAGCGCAATAAGATCTACCAACGGAAAAAAAAACTGGCTCTGACGGTTCATGCTACATTTCCAATCAATTCTTTCTCTCTCCCTCCTACATTTATACATGGATTGTGGGGGGTGCAGGAAGAACAAGAGCAGGAACACAAGATGTTACTCCTTACCATCTCTCCTTGCTCATAATCCTGGCTGTCTCTCCTCACTCCCTCCCCTGGCTGTCTCTCTTCTATCTCTCTCCTGGCTGTCTCTCCTCTGGCTGTCTCTCCCTTGGCTGGCGGGGGAACAAGTGTAGGGGCACAAGATGTCACTCCTTGCTATCTCTCCTCACTGTCTCTCCTGGCTGTCTCTCCTCGCTATCTTCCCTGGCTGTCTCTCCTTTCTCTCCCCTGGCTGTGTCTCCAAGCTCTCTGTCTCCTGGCTGTCTCTCTGAGCTGTCTTTCCTGGCTGTCTCTCCTGGCTTTCTCCCCTGGCTGTCCCTCCTTTCAGAGGCACCGTGAATCTACAGCCGCTTTTTACCTGCTTCCCGATGTTATATCGAATTCTGTTCCCCTGTTAAGATGTGTTCCCCCTGATGGTCAGCTCTTTCTGTAGCCCGCCCCCTCCCTCGTAGCTCCACATTTCCAAGGTTTGTGACACATTTATAGTAAATCCACATGAGCTTTTACCCTGTTGACTTCTATACAGTGAAAGATTTTAAACTATTACTGCACCAATTTATGGTTTTGTGGATAGTTCTACCCAGGAAGCAAGAACGTTTCCAGCAAACACAAATCAGCTAACACACAATACATTCAATTATAGGGCTGAAATTAGGCTATACCAAAAATAACGTTTTCCTGTATCACTGAAATGAATGCAGGATGTTCTTAAAACTGTTCAACAGTTACTATACCTACAGAGCTGAAAATGAAAGCTACAAGGGAGGGCGGGGCTTCGGAAAGAGGCGAGCGGCAGGGGGAACACATCTGAACTGGGGATACAACACCGGTGCTAGTGCAGCTGAATGTGTCGGAAGCTACAGGTTTCCCAGGGGCGGGACGCTTCTCCCTGTCTGCAGCATCCGACACATTCGGCCACACAAGCAGCGCTGGAGGAAGCTAGGGACACCGAGCCTACTTGTGAATATATCAGTGTTAGCTTTGCGAACAATTGGTAAGTCACAATCAACCTTATGGGCACCCCTGCATTAAAGTGTCTCTTGTCCTGTGATGTCTAAGGCAGGCTTTCTCAACCGTGGCATCCTTGGGCGTCATCTGGCTTTCTCAGGAGTACCTCAAATTTTCGCACAGGGTCATGCGGGACAGGTGAAGGGGGGGACTCTAGATGTGAAGGCAGGACTCTAATGTGAAAGGGGGGACTGTGATATGAAAGGGGATGGTCTTTCTATTTTTGAGCGGGGAATGTCCTCTCTAAAAATCCATGGCAGAACCCTATCAAGGATAACCATCTGGTATGGATTCTGGGTGGGGTTATACTTTTAAAGGGTTTAAATTTGAAGAAATGCTGGTCTAAGGGAACATTTAGGAGAAGACAACAAGGTCAGTAATTATCAAGGCTGATTTATATGTTTTTTAACATGTATTGCATTAAAACAAACCATACTGCATTGTGATAGTGTTATTCTATACACTCAATATTGAAACCAAACAATTACTGTCTTCAGATCCAAGCTGTGTTCACAACATTGCACTACAGTATTTATATAGTGCAATGTCATTTTGTGAACATTGCTTTATTGTCACTTTTTACTGATAATTAGCCTAGTGTCTTAGAGGTAATATTACACAATTCAGCTCCAAGCTGTCAACTTGTGGCAACACTACCAACTATTATCTGGACAATTGTGCTTCACTGACATTCAAGCCTTTTATCTTTTCATTGCCTTTAGCATTTAGCAAAATAAATAAATATGTACCATGATCAGTGACATTTACACAGTAGCATATATTATATGGCTTAAGGATACATTTGCCTTATATACCTGACAAAAGGTATGACTGAATTTAAAAGAGAACTATGGGGTACACTTTTTTTGCTATGTTTAGTTTTACATTTTGTAATGTATTCCTGTAATCAAAAATCCACCATAAGCTTGCATATAATATACTGTGGGCAGGGCTAAGCTTCATGCTGAGAAGCGATCCTGACAATATTGTTGGGTTCCTCCACACTCTTTTCTCCTCCCATTAAGTGACAGAACCTTGCAGGAGCTGCAGCGCTGGAAAGCTTTTTAAATAGGGGAAAAACCTACTTTAAGCAGAAGCCTAAAAAGTTCTAAATATCCAAACTTAATACTTACTGACTCATCCAATTCAAACATATGTCGTGCCATGTCTCACCTGTAAAAAAAATGATTAAAAGTTATTAAAAAACATTATCTCATATTATTTAACAAATCAAATACCATGATACATGCATACAATGATCATACAAAATTATATGAGTGTAGGAAAATCTGGTTCCTCCCACTCCCTCTTACCAATTGGAAATCTTTCTTCTTTTTGTTACTTCTTTGTACTTTTCAGCACTTCCTGATTCCTCACCTAGGGCACAGTTACATAAGGACACCCTGAAGCCGCCTGGGATTGCCATGTCACATGCCAGGAGGTAGTGCATTGCAAGACTTCGGGCACAGATGTACTGTCGGTCTCCTTAAGGTATTCTAGTTATCTAAACCCGTGCCGGAGATTCCTGGTCATGTGCACAGATGCTGTGGGTCTCAGCAAGGATCTAGAATCCACACGCCTTTGCCTGGTCACAGATACCTAGCAAAGACCTGCGACACATACAGTATGTGCATGTGCAGGAGATTATAAAATGGTGGCGCAGGAGAGGATGGAAATTATGCCAGGGTGAAGTTATCCTCAGATTAAGCACAATGTCACTTTAATTGACCCCACCAGTTCAGTTTCAGAACACATGCTTGGAAATGCAAAACACGGGCCATCCCAGACATAACTGGACAAACATGTTAACTTTTTGGGGTTGATTTACTAAAGCTAAACAAGCTATTCACTTTGCAAAGGAATTTTGCCGTAGCTCAGTAAATGTGGTGAAAATTGATTTTGCCAAGAATACACCAAAAACGGTATATTTGCTTGAACATGTCTGGATGATGGAAGTCAGCAGAGCTTCACCTCATTCATTAATCTAAGGGGAAATTCCCTTAAGGAAATTCCCTTTTGCCTTTAGTAAATGAAACCCTTTTGTTACCCAAACTTTTCTCAATATTACAGCACCATCAAATCCTTTGCCATGTTTGGCTATAACCTATACTACTGAAAAAAGCTTCAGTCCTACCCACATACGCTGCCAAAATCCAATTCGGATCCTTCTCCAAAATGTTTACTTTAACAGGAGCAAGGTCATGACAACTGTTTTATAGTGTTCCTTGTGGTATCTGCCATTGACCTAAGAGTAAAAATATTCTCGGATAAGTTTACGTTTTGTTCAGTTTACGTTTTGTGAAACATTGAATTTGCTCATTAAGGGATTCCATTTTTAAGCATTTTTTGGAAATACCTGATGTACAAAAAATATGATGGGGGGCATTTATTAATACTGTCAATTCTATCGCACAAAGGGCAATGCTAACCAAGAACATTGAAAGAGACTGGATTGAAACATGTATATATTTTATTTGATGTATGGGTCTACAGGTGGTGCCTTTACACACCTGCAGCTTTTAAAGGAGAACTACGGTATGAGGTGAGTGATTCTCACTCACCTCATAGTTTGAGCCAACGTGTGACAATGAAACTGTCACAAGTCGCTCACTTCTTGATCATGTCCCTGCAGAGAGCCATGACTGTCACTCATGGCTCCCTGCAGGGATTCCCCCTCCCCTGTCCGATCCTCCAGCTCTGACTGGCGGAACAGACGGTGGAAGAGGCGGGTACAGCTGGCTCTGCCTCTAGATAGGCAGAGCCAGCTGTCACTTACCCAGCTGGGTGGATCTCGACAGTAATGTTGGGATCCTTCTGGGCTGCGGCGGTCTCAGTATACCGTGAGCTGCAGCTCGCGATATACTGAGCTTTGGGTCACGGGAGGACGCTAGTTTAGGTCCTCCGGTGACCCTTAGGAGAACAATGGGGAAAAACACTTTCCCCATAGTTCTCCTTTAAATCAAGTGGCAGAGATTTTGTTTGTAAACTTAGATTGTTTGTAAACATTGAAACAGATTTACTACAAACTTACAGCACGAGTCATCAATTCCTTCCTCAGCTGCTCTACAGTAGCACTGAGAAAGAATAAGGACCCGGTCACACCATCTCCAGTTCATTCCACCACGGTTAGCTGCGGGAACACACTGGATCGCATACTGTCTTTACTGTCCTAAAATATAGGTGTGATTGGGGCCGTAATGTGTAAAAACGATTTTGTGTAGCTTTCATAGAATTCTGCAATAGTCGCATACATGTCATCCTAGAATTAACAAACCATTTACTTGTGTTGTTACTTCCTTGTCATAACTACCCTGGGAAGTATTCAAATTAGCTAGTTGTGTATCCGAGATTTCTTGTCGCTCTAGTTGCATATGACTCATGGAAGTTGGCAGCCCTCCCTCATGGTGTTAAAGTTGATGTTTATTCTGCATCTATTATGCTTTTGTATGGTTTCTCACTTTCCTTTTCACCAACATGCAAAAAATTTTTTTTGTATAACACCTTTACATTTTTCATGGCAAGTTATTTCAGCATCATTTAACCTCTAAGCAACGCAGGCAGATTATGGCTGGTGAAGGGGGTCGACAGGGTGCTGTACATTGCTTCCTGAACACATCATAGCACCCCTACCTCTGTGGACTGGCACTTCGGATGAGTTATACAAATATGGGTGGATGTCAGTCTGGAGGAATGGGCGTTTTTAGGCAGGCCGTATTTGCATGCAGGTAGGTAAAACCCAGATGTGATACTGGACCATGATTAAAAGAACTGAAACACAATAAATGAAAGGGGCGGGCAAGGGAGGAAAGTGCTAGGTGATGCTGGATATCTTATAGCGAGAAATTAAGTGGGCTATTTGACTTGCTCTAGCTTGTAAAGCGCACTGTGAGAAGCTCACAAGGGTCACCAAACACATTGCAACCTAAACCTAAAATCTTTGTACAATCAACTTTAGATTTACCAAAACTGTGTAATAAGAGGACCTACCTAATCTATCCAATTCATTTGTATCTAATCAGATAGGCCCTTACACTACATAGTTGTTGGTAGATCTAAAGGAGATTTTACAATCAGATTGTAATGTGTGTGGTGAACTCAATACAGGCCACAAGCAGGGCAGTTCTACAAGCTTTTCATCACAATAAATTGAGCAGAACCTTCCAACATCCTTGGGATATAAAAATATAAACTGTTGGTATCAAAATGCCCTGATCCATTTTATCTTTCTTGTAGTTGAAAGTGATTGAAATCAGTGGTGTTCCTAGCAGAAGTATTCGTGGTCAATTGTTGGCTGCAATAATACCCCCACCCCTTATCAGCCTCGGGGACCAGTAGCAAGCTGTACCAATAATTCC
This sequence comes from Nanorana parkeri, assembly GCF_000935625.1. Classification (NCBI taxonomy): domain Eukaryota; kingdom Metazoa; phylum Chordata; class Amphibia; order Anura; family Dicroglossidae; genus Nanorana; species Nanorana parkeri. The sequence goes on along the minus strand of NW_017306640.1, from coordinate 895,698 downwards.
CTCTCCAACATTGGTGACCAGTAGCAAGCTGTACCAATAATTCCCTCTCCAACATTGGTGACCAGTAGCAAGCCATACCAATAATCCCCTCTCCAACATTGGTGACCAGTAGCAAGCTTTACCAATAATTCCCTCCCCAACATTGGTGACCAGTAGCAAGGTGTACCAATAATTCCCTCTCCAACATTGGTGACCAGTAGCAAGCCATACCAATAATCCCCTCTCCAACATTGGTGACCAGTAGCAAGCTTTACCAATAATTCCCTCCCCAACATTGGTGACCAGTAGCAAGGTGTACCAATAATTCCCTCTCCAACATTGGTGACCAGTAGCAAGCCGTACCAATAATCCCCTCTCCAACATTGGTGACCAGTAGCAAGCTGGATCAATAATCCCCTCTCCAGCATTGGTTGTCAGTAGTAGGCTGTACCAATAATCCCCTCTCCAGCATTGATGACCAGTAGCACGCTGTACCAATAATTCCCTCTCCAACATTGGTGACCAGTAGCAAGCTGTACCAATCATCCCCTCTCCAACATTGGTGACCAGTAGCAAGCTGTACCAATAATCTCCTCTCCAGTATTGGTTGTCAGTAGCAGGCTGCACCAATAATCCCCTCTCCATCATTGATGACAAGTAGCAAGCTGTACCAATAATCCCCTCTCCAGTATTGGTGACCAGAAGCAAGCCATACCATTAATCCCCTCTCCAGCATTGATGACCAGTAGCAAGCTGTACCAATAATCCCCTATCTAGCATTGGTGACCAGTAGCAAGCTGTACTAATAATCCCCTCTCCAGCATTGGTTGTCAGTAGTAGGCTGTACCAATAATCCCCTCTCCAGCATTGATGACAAGTAGCAAGCTGTACCAATAATCCCCTCTCCAGTATTGGTGACCAGTAGCAAGCTGTACCAATAATCCCCTCTCCATTCCCCATAATTGGTGACCAGTAGCAAGCTGTACCAATAATCCCCTCTCCAGCATAGGTGAACAGTAGCAAGCCATACCAATAATCCCCTCTCCAACATTGGTGACCAGTAGCAAGCCGTACCAATAATCCCTTCTCTAGCATTGGTGACCAGCAGCAAGCCGTACCAATAATCCCCTCTCCAGCATTGGTGACCATTAGCAAGCTGTACCAATAATCCCCTCTCTAGTATTGGTGACCAGTAGCAAGCCGCACCAATAATCCCCTCTCCAGCATTGGTGACCAGTAGCAAGCCATACCAATAATCCCCTCTCCAACATTGGTGACCAGTAGCAAGCCATACCAATAATCCCCTCTCCAGCATTGGTGACCAGTAGCAGGCTGCAACAATAATCCCCTCTCCAGCATTGGTGAACAGTAGCAAGCCGCACCAATAATCCCCTCTCCAGCATTGGTTGTCAGTAGTAGGCTGTAACAATAACCTCCTCCAGCATTGGTGGTCAGTGGCTGGCTGTAACAATATCCCTCCAACATTGGTGGCCAGCAGCTGGCTGTAAAAATTAATAAGTGAATAAAGACAAAAAATGACTATTCCGGCCATGTGGGCATTCTCTGATTGGTGGTAGTTAATGTGAGCTGCAACCCCCCGGTTAGCTACTGGCTGAACTTGCTAAAAACTGGATAGCCAAAACCTTTTTAACCCCTCACTTCAAATAGTTTGCCTCTTGCCTATTTAAATATGAGATGTGTGCATTCATGTGTGCTGTCATTTGGCATGTACTAGCAGACAGGTGGGCAGAGATAATCTCTTGGTGTCACACCATGGACTATATACTGCCTGCAGAGAAAGTCAATTCATTTTAACTAGTTACAGTTTAAGATCTAAGCAGTTCTTTGTTTTGAAAATAATGTCCTTTTTTCCACTAGCATGGAGTTGTTCTTTAAAATAAACCTGGCCATATACCATTAGTTTTTTAACTAAGCTGAACGAGAAAAAGGATTGAGTTCCTTTATGGGCAACTGTGACTATATATATCATTGAACTTACCATGAAGTATGTATGAACAACATGCAGCAGGAGAGCTGTCAGCATAGTCAATGCACTGCTAGGATAGTGCTGGGGTTAAAAGCTATGGTAGCACTAATAATAATAACCTCAATGATATTTTACATTATGATAAAATGGTTAATGCTCTTGCCTACACTTACTCTTCAACCCTTAGGCTGCACCCCCACTGGAGCATTTGTCCGTGCGTATTCGGCCGTACGAATACGCGCAAAACGGCTCTAAACTGATTTGTACATAAAAAAATTGTCTAAGAGGCTAAAACTGTCGCAATTGCTTTAATAAATTCCCCCCAATGCTTTTTAATGTGAATTGTTCAGACTATTGCAGGGACCGCGTGGTACAAAACCGTGCGTCCCACAAAATAGTCCAATCGTGATTCCAGGGGCGTATTGCGCACGTTAGCGGCTATAGTAATAGCCACAAACGAGCAGAATTCATGCAGTTGTAAAGATGTTAGTGTTTGCGTGTCGTGCGGTAGACGCAAACACTATATGTGAATAGAGGCTTAGGGCTTGTTCACACAATGTCCGGATCACGCCCAGACCAGAACAGTTTCTTCCCGGACAAAAAAACAAAACAAAAATCCCAATGTATCCCTATGGTATTTCTGGGCTCTGCTTACATCGGCGCAGTCTGTTCCGATACTGCTTGTCCCATTTTCTCTGGTCTGAAATGCACTTGAACGCATCAAAAAGGCACACAAACGCATGCAAATGCACTGGACTGCAACTGAAAGCCCATTTCAAGGCCCATTCACTCCATAAAGAGTGCGTTCCAGAGCGTTAGGCCTTTTGGATGCACCAAAATTTTGTCTGAAACATATCGGCTAAAAATAGCACTTTTGTAAAAATGCCGAAAGTGCCATCTTTCGGCCGAAATTGTGGTGCATGCCTGGTTTCTCTCCTCCCCGCTGGGCACTGCTCTGTGTCCCCTCTGATACAGCGCAGTGTCCAACAGGGAGGAGAGAAACTGTCACAGAAGGCCAAGCAGTCAGGGGGAGGAGACCAATGTGAGCGGCCGGCGTGTCACAAGATTCCGGGCTCTCCTTCCCAGTGGCAGATCCCCCCCCAAGATAGAGCCGCTCCCACACGCGGTGCACGGCCGGTACAAAGCCAGCTGGACAGCATTTCACTGGGCCTTCCCCTCCACCGAGCAGCTCTCTAATTAGCCGCTGCTGCCTGATTCTGTGCCTAGCAGCCTCAGACCACTGGGCAAGTGCTCAAAGGCAAGTACGGCCCTGTCCGCCTCGTTGGTTTGGGGTGGCGTTTTCTGCCGCCCCCTGGAAAGTGCCGCCCTAGGCAAATGCCTATTTTGCCTTGCTGTAGATACACCCCTGCTTGCAGCCTAATGTCTGATGCTAAGCTCAGATACAAAGAACATACTGCACTTGAAGGAACGGTACACATCTTGGTAGGACCTGCATTTATGATTTATCATTCATTGCACATTAACCAAAATGGTAGAATGAAAAACATAAACCAAGCAGTAATGCAAGACATTCTATTCTTAAGAATTTCAGTATATATAAATTTCCTGTAACCTTAACAGGACATATTAGCGTTAGCTGAATTATATGCCACTCCTACAGTTACAATTTGTGCCAACTCACTGAGTTCATGCATCATTAATTGGTAGGTACGTACATAAAACTGACTAAAGAAATGTACCAGAAGAAATCAACTAGAAAGAAGGTTTGAACAATAGATTTAGCAATAGATCCAATGGGGCAATAGATTTAACAATGGGTCACTTGTTTTGGAGAGACTTCAACATGCTTCCTGTTGTGTTTTAGGGACAGGCAGTAAAGATAATTCTCTCAAAAGGATATAGATGGCAAAGAAATCCATTCCCATTCTTCTAAAAAAACTGTTCTGGTATTAAATACTGTATACTTTGAACTTCCTAGGCCCCTTTTGTCTTCATGACTGGACTGAATGGTTCCAGATTTCTACATTCATTTATCCACCAGTTGACATATTGTAAAGGTGGAAATTGTTTATTAAAGTGTTACAATGTTTCCCACATCAGTATACTCAATCTTCACCAAAGTGAAGATATTTAGGCGTTCAATTAAATGACAGATGTCACACAATAGTGAAATTTATTGCATTTCACGCTAAACAATCTGGCTGGGATTATAATTTAAAGGTGTGCTTCATTCAAAATTGAACATTAACCCTTCAGATACATTTAGGGAGCTGAGTACTTCATTTTTCAGGTGTAGCTGTAGCACCCCTATCTGACTGCTTTTTTTTTTTTTTACTAATAATCTTGCTTTCTGGAAACCCTTTTTTGGGTAAAGCCTCATGCACATGGGCACAGCATAGGCCATAGGGCAGGTGCAGGTGTATTCTTGCTCAAGAAATACACAGCTGCAAAATAAAGTTGTATACAAACTGCAAACCAGCTACCTCCAGGGTTGTATGTTCGTACGCATGCGCAGTTTATGCAAGTAGCTAAATAAGCCTACGTAGATCCGCTTACACCCACTGACTACTATGGACGGCTGTATGCAACAGCTATGTATCCAAGGCACAGAAATATGCCCGCAATTTTACATTCTACGTCCTCATGCAACCGCTTGCATGAGGTATATCTGTTCAAAATCCAGGTGAGACATTTACAAACAAACCCACTTTAGTTTTCTTGCTGTCCCTCACATGTACCTTAGCACAGCGTTTCTCCCTCTTTTTTTTAGTCACGGCACCCTCTAAAAGTATGCAAAATCTTGAGGCACCCCAGTCTAAAATGTCATAGATTTAAAGGGGACCATGCGCAAAAACACAGAAAAAAAGTAGTTTTCCCCCTTCACGTCGAGTGCCCCCTTCAAATCAACATCCCCCTTCACATCAGAGTCACCCTTTGCATCAGAAGCCCCCCTTTCACATCAAAAGCCCTCTTTACATCAGGAGCCCCCTGCACCTTAGTCTTTTTTCCCCTTCACATCATAGTCCCACTAGCACAACATTTTGAGGCGCCCCTCAGGAAGCCAGAAGGCACACCAGGGTGCCACGGCACCCTTGTTATGAAAGGCTGCCTTAGCATATCGAAGTCACTACTAAAAAGCCATTCGCTGATTTAAACCTACCTGGGAGAGAAACAATATACAGAAGCAATGACAGATGCTAGAAGATAGTGTAGAAGTTGTCCTGGGTCCACACTTAAAAGAAGCCGCACACCTAGCATCAAAACCACACCCATACGTCCTTACCCTCGTGTAGTGCTGCATCAGGGGACAACTCTCCTAACTTTTCAATATACAGAAGCAAACCCACCCATCACATATGGAAGGAGCTCTGATATCTGGGTGCAAATAATTACAGATTAACTCGGTTAGGATAAGCTGCGTGAGCTTTCCAACATGAGCACTTTGCTGTCCTGGATGGCATTAGTAGTTCAATGATTCGTTCATTGTTCCCTGAAAATTGCTCTTTAATTAAAGCATCGGTCCACCCAAACAACTCATATTTCAATTTTAAGTACATACCGCTGTTATGAATCACTAACTAGCTTCTTATATTTTTCAGAAACCAAAGCTCCTTGCTGGACCTCCTAGCCTTGCTCTTTCACACTGGGCACAGGAAGTCAAGATGTCTGCTGTTTTCTCCATAATGTACAATAAATAATAAATCCAAAGTAAAAAAAAGTAAGCAGTAGTTGTGCAAGTCTGAATATTCAGGAACAGAGATCTTTCGGCTAGAAGACCACTACGTACAGACGTTACTGGGTGATTTAAACCATTAAAACCTGCTCAAAACTGAACTATCTATTCATGTTAAGCTGGCCATATACCTATATATTATCTGCAGATTTTCTATGGTCAGATGGAAAAAGTGCAACAGATTCCTCCATCTACACTAAACTGTGTAGATGGAGGAATCTCCCACTGGGCCAAGCTTCAGTATCTTGCTAGTCGGCCCCACTGGCTCTCAAAATACCTGAACAATCTGATTGGATGCAAGCAATGTTCAGCTATTTTAAGAGCCAGCGGGGCCGAGTAGCAAGATACTGAAGCTTGGACCAGCGGGAGATTCACCAGAAGGTTCACCTCCTGGCTAGTTCTCTATCAATTGATAATAGCTTTTTATTTCTTCCATGTGGGTCATTACAAAGATCTGAATAGGGTCCACTTTGAACAGGGGCACCAAGATCTTGGCATACAGCTTTCCCCATCAATTCACAAATATATGCCAACTGAGACATCTATTTTTACTGCAATATCAGAAACATGTTTTAATTTCATTTAATTTTCTGGCTAACGGCTCTGAGACCTGGGGAATTTATGTAGGGATGCACCGATACCAAGTACCGCACTCGGTACAAGTACATGTACAGATACTTTTCCAGCTCCAAGACTAGACTAGAGAAAAATTCAAAAGTTAGGAGGCAGCTGTCATTTGTAAGGAGCACACGGAGCTCCTGGGATTTGTACATCTCTGTTTTAATGTATGATGTTGTTTTTATAAATATAAATAAAGGGATGCACAGATACCAGTTTTGGAAGTACAAGTACTGATACTTGCCCAAGTACTTACAAGTACTGATACATTTTTGTTTATTGTCATGTGACAGTTTTTCTAAAACAATACAGACTAAGGATTTCAGGACAGTGGTGGAGCACCAGAGCTAGGTCCCTGCTGCAAACGCTGCAACCCTGGTAGTTCTCATGAAAATGCCAAGTATCGGCACTGGTATCTAAAAAGTATCGGTGCATACCCAAACTTATGCGTTATGTTTATACTGTAGTCATGGCACCTCTTTGCAGCATCTTCAATAGCTAAGAAAGATGGACTGAGCACTTCCAATGTTATCCGCATGTACGGTCTGCAACTACCTTCATCAAATCTGATCCTTGTATGTTGCTGCACCTTTAGGAAAGGGTAGGGTTAACCTCCATGTAGGTTCTCAACCATTGTTTAACTGTTCCTTACACAATGTAAAGACTCTTATAGATTAGAGGAGTGATCGCATTGTACGCAAATAATTTGTCTTTGCATATGACTTTCCTAAATACTGGCAAATGTATGCAAACTAGAGACCATTGATTTGATTGAAAATCAAATATGGATTGGAATTAGGTTTCCTTGACTGGCTAAAAGTGCTTTGTGCTGGGCACATTTAAATGTAACTGGCATGAACTATAAAATTATGCATTCCCAATACTAAGCATCCGTGCCATAGAAATGTATGTGGAGTCTTTGAGACCAGAAGTTTAGATGAAGTTCACAGATTCTGTCAATCACTTACAAGTGAGCTACCTTCTAGCTTCAATCCTTGCTTAGTACATTAGTGTGGAGTTTCTTTATTTGGAATGAATTCTCTTTAATTTTAATTGTACCGATATATTACAGATCGGAACATAGCTACTCCAACAAAGGATACTTTATCTAATGTTTATGGCATCATCAAAGTCCAAATCCAGTTATTTTTAAACTTTTGAAAGATAAGAAAAATGTTGTCATACGGTAGATCATCAACATATACACTTGGGTTAATTTAAAAAAAGGGGAAATATATGAGCCAAGTGCAATTGTCTTTTTTAATAATGATTAAAGGTACAAACTGTTTGTTTTGAGATACTGTACTTCAAGTATAGTCCTGTACATTACTTGGTCATGTACTATAAGACTGAGCTATAAACCAGGAAGTCAAAGGTCACTGTAGATTACACTGGTGATCAACACTCATGATATTGTGGTCCATGACATCACCAAAGGGCTGTACATGATAATCAGTAAAAGTAATATTACAAAAAGCTGCCGGAGGCTGTAGACATGCCACAGGAGATCGTCCGAGATTACAGAACTGCTATAGGAGAAGGTCAGAGACTGCAGACATGCTACAGGAGGAGGTCAGAAACTGCCAACACACTATAGGAATTGTTGAAGAATGGGGACATGCTTCAGTAGAAAGTCATAACCTGGAGGCACATTGCATAAGACTGCTAGAGATTACCTTTACAAATCAATGCTTCCATATTTGTGCTTTCTACAACCCCCTTAACAATTACTTTTGATATGTCTCTCAGCAAGATCCATTATATATGATTAAAATATGTATATGTTAGTAAAATCCAGACTATTGTAGGCAGTGGTCCTGAGGGCCACATAAGAAGTGCCAAAGGGCTGCATACGGCCCTCAGGCCACAGGTTGGGCACATAAGTGAGATAAGCACATGTTGACTGAAATATGTACACCTATTGCAGCTAATCCTTAGGGCATGTTTTAAAGTTATGATTTCACGAGCAGAGATAATCTGGAGCAGTTGCCCATAGTAACCAATCAGATTCTCTTTTGAGTTTGTTCAGTTAAAGATTTGAAAATAAAAGCTGATTGGTTGCCATGGACAACTGCTCCAGTTTTGATACATTCCCCCAATATATTTTCTTATGTCAATGCATTTTGCTTGCTTTGCAAAATGCAGAGGAACATTTTGGCATTTAGGCATATATATTATCAGTTAGCCTTTGCAGTGCAGGGGTAGTCCCACTGCAAGGGACGACGTTTAATTTTTCCTGAAGTCAGGAGTTAGGCGGGTGCTCAGGGCAGTGGCGGAACTACCGCCGGTGCGGCATCCAGGGTCCAGGGACCCCCACTGACCACCAGGCTAAGGTAAGGTGACATTTTTTAAAATAAAATTTTAAATGTTTTATTATTTTATGTTACCAGGGCATTTTTAAATGTCCCGGGAACATAAAATAAAACTTTTTTTTTTTTTAATACTCACCTGATCTGATTCAACGACAAGCGCAGCGTCCCGGCTCTCACGCTGTCATTATATGCATACAGAGCGTGCGGGTTACTATTTAAACCGGTGCGCTGTGTGCAGCTTCTGAAAAGATACACTATTAGTGTAGCGGGAGCGATGCAAAATGCACAGCAGGCTTTCCCGCTACGCTAATAGCGTATCTTCTGCAAAAAGTTGAAGAAGAAAAAAAAACCCGCTTTAACACGGTTTAAACTTACTCCGTCTTTGCCGTCCAAAAATCCGTAACTGCTCAGGCGGCCGCAAAGCATCTTGGGGCGGGCGCATTGCGCAGTTCGGATTTTCGGCTGGGAGACGAGGAGAGACACAAGGTAAGTCTATGGACGCGTACAGACACCCTGGGACAGGAAGTGCCAGCAACTACAGAGGAGTCAGCGCTGGATCGGAGACCCGCCGCACCGCTGGAGGGACAGATGAAAACATCAGGAAAGAAGATCGGATTAGGAGACATCAGTTAAGGTAAGTGCTGGCATTTACATTGGGGGGGAGGGGGAAAACATTTACTTTAATGTCACATTAATCACTTCCGGGCCCCAGTATGTCTATAGACGGCGGCCTGCAGAAGTGGGTAAAAGAAGAACACGGCTGCTCCGGCAGGCGTGCTCTTGGTACTGCTTTTAACAGCAGGCGATTGCTGTGTAACTTACAATCCATCTGGTGTCTGAACAGCCGCCGGATCGTTTGTACCGTGTGGTACCCCCGCAACGGCCACTGGGTCGGTGGGTCTCCACGCAATGATCAGAGAGAGATTCAGCCGCTTCCAGCCGCTGATCTCTCCTCCGATCACTGGACGCGGAAGTGCTGTGTATTACATCACTTCCGGTGTCACTGTACACAGTCTCCGGCTCTTAGAGCCAGGACAAGAAGCTGGGAAAGCAGATCTCGGCTTCCTCAGCTTGTTTGGGGTCTCTAGGTGACATTAGGGGTCTAAAAGACCCCTGATGCCTCCAGAAAGAGGACCTGTCACACCCTATCTGCTATTACACAGGGTGCTTGTTAGTCCCCTATGTAATACCAATAGGGTTAGTGTACAAAAAAAAGTGTTTAAAAATGAATGTAACATAAAAAAAAAAACAAAATGGGAAAAAAATGTTTAAGTCTCCCGCCCCCCAGATACACACGCGTCGGAGCGCCTACGTGCAAAAAGTGACAATTGTGCTGAACATGTTACATATCGCCTCGAACGTCGCAGTGAGAGCAATAATGCAATTTTTCTGCCGATACAGCAACGCATCCCTGCTTTCTTTCCTCCCCGCTGGGCGCTGCTCTGTGTCCCAG